>NC_052327.1:47695922-47987746 GCF_016432855.1 Salvelinus namaycush | reverse complement strand
ACTACTACTAATGGGGTATCGTTTGTCACATCCAACCAGAGATATTATAACTACTATATGGGGTATCGTTGTCATCATCCAACCAGAGATATTATAACTACTACTAATGGGGTATCGTTTGTCATCATCCAACAGGGATCTTATAACTATCTATAATGGGGTTAGTTTGTCACATCCAACGAGGTCTTATAACTACACTATGGGGTATCGTTGTCATCATCCAACCAGAGATCTTATAACTACTAATATGGGTATCGTTTGTCATCATCCAACCAGGGACTTATAACTACTACTAATGGGTATCGTTTGTCATCATCCAACAGAGATCTTATAACTAATACTAATGGGGTATCGTTTGTCATCATCCAACCAGAGATATTATAACTACTACTAATGGGGTATCGTTTGTCATCATCAAACAAGATATATTATAACTACTACTAATGGGGTATCGTTTTCATCATCCAACCAGAGATATTATAACTACTACTAATGGGTATCGTTTGTCTCATCCAACCAGAGATATTATAACTACACTAATGGGGTATCGTTTGTCATATCCAACCAGAGATATTATAACTACTACTAATGGGGTATCGTTTGTCGTCATCCAACAGAGATATTATAACTACTACTAATGGGGTATCGTTTGTCTCATCCAACCAGAGAGATATATAAATACTACTAATGGGGTATCGTTGTCATCATCCAACCAGAGATATTATAACTACTACTAATGGGGTATCGTTTGTCATCATCCAACCAGAGATTATAACTACTACTAATGGGGTATCGTTGTCATCATCCAACCAGGGATTTATAACTACTACTAATGGGGTATCGTTTGTCATCATCCAACCAGAGATCTTATAACTACTACTAATGGGGTATCGTTTGTCATCATCCAACCAGAGATTTATAACTACTACTAATGGGGTATCGTTTGTCATCATCCAACCAGGGATATTATAACTAATACTAATGGGGTATCGTTTGTTATCATCCAACAATATATTAAACTACTATAATGGGGTATCGTTTGTCATCATCCAACCAGAGATATTATAACTACTACTAATGGGGTATCGTTTGTCTATCATCCAACCAGAATATTATAACTACTACTAATGGGGTATCGTTTGTCTCATCCAACCAGAGATATTAAACTACTACTAATGGGGTATCGTTTGTCACCAACCAGGGTATATAACTACTACTAATGGGTATCGTTTGTCATCATCCAACCAGAGATTTATAACTATACTAATGGGGGATCGTTTGTCATCATCCAACCAGAGATATTATAACTACTACTAATGGGGTATCGTTTGTCTCATCCAACCAGAGATATTATAACTACTACTAATGGGGTATCGTTTGTCGTCATCCAACCAGAGATATATAACTACTACTAATGGGGTACGTTTGTCATCATCCAACAGAGATATTATAACTACTACTAATGGGGTATCGTTTGTCTCATCCAACCAGAATATTATAACTACTACTAAGGGGTATCGTTTGTCATCATCCAACCAGAGATATTATAACTACACTAATGGGTATCGTTTGTCATCATCCAACCAGATAATATAACTACTAATAATGGGTACGTTTTTCGTCATCAACCAGAGATATTATAACTACTAATAAGGGGTATCGTTTGTCATCATCCAACCAGAGATATTATAACTACTACTAATGGGTATCTTGTCATCATCAACCAGAGTATTATAACTACTACTAATGGGGTATCGTTTGTCATCATCCAACCAGAGATATTATAACTACTACTAATGGGGTAGTTTGTCATCATTCAACCAGATTTATAACTACTACTAATGGGGTATCGTTTGTCATCATCCAACCGAGATTCTTATAAATACTACTAATGGGGTATCGTTTGTCATCATCCAACCAGAGAATTTATAACTACTACTAATGGGGTATCGTTTGTCATCATCCAACCAGGGATCTTATAACTACTACTAATGGGGTATCGTTTGTCATCATCCAACCAGAGATATTATAACTACTACTAATGGGGTATCGTTTGTCGTCATCCAACCAGAGATATTATAACTACTACTAATGGGGTATCGTTTGTCGTCATCCAACCAGAGATATTATAACTACTACTAATGGGGTATCGTTTGTCATCATCCAACCAGAGATATTATAACTACTACTAATGGGGTATCGTTTGTCGTCATCCAACCAGATATATTATAACTACTACTAATGGGGTATCGTTTGTCATCATCCAACCAGAGATATTATAACTACTACTAATGGGGTATCGTTTGTCTCATCCAACCAGAGATATTAAACTACTACTAATGGGGTATCGTTGTCATCATCCAACCAGAGATATTATAACTACTACTAATGGGTATCGTTTGTCTCATCCACCACAAGATATTATAACTACTACTAATGGGGTATCGTTTGTCTCATCCAACCAGAGATATTATAACTACTACTAATGGGGTATCGTTTGTCATATCCAACCAGAGATTATAAACTACTACTAATGGGTATCGTTTGTCATCATCCAACAGAGATATTATAACTACTACTAATGGGGTATCGTTTGTCATCATCCAACCAGAGATTATAACTACTACTAATGGGGTATCGTTTGTCATCATCCAACCAGAGATTTATAACTACTACTAGGGGTATCGTTTGTCATCATCCAACCAGAGAATTATAACTACTACTATGGGGTATCGTTTGTCATCATCCAACCAGAGATATTATAACTACTACTAATGGGGTATCGTTTGTCGATCATCCAACCAGAGATATTATAACTAATACTAATGGGGTATCGTTTGTCATCATCCAACCAGAGATATTATAAATACTACTAATGGGGTATCGTTTGTCATCATCCAACCAGAGATATTATAAAATACTACTAATGGGTATCGTTTGTCGTCATCCAACCAGAGATATTATAACTATACTAATGGGGTATCGTTTGTCATCATCCAACCAGAGATATTATAACTACTACTAATGGGGTATCGTTTGTCATTATCCAACCAGAGATCTTATAACTACTACTAATGGGGTATCGTTTGTATCATCCAACCAGGGATCTTATAACTACTACTAATGGGGTATCGTTTGTCATCATCCAACCAGAGATATTATAACTACTACTAATGGGGTATCGTTTGTCATCATCCAACCAGGGATCTTATAACTACTACTAATGGGGTATCGTTTGTCATCATCCAACAGAGATATTATAACTACTATAATGGGGTATCGGTTCGTATCCAACCAGAGTATATTATAACTACTACTAATGGGGTATCGTTTGTCTCATCCAACCAGAGATATTATAACTACTACTAATGGGGTATCGTTTGTCATCATCCAACCAGGATATATAACTAATACTAATGGGGTATCGTTTGTCATCATCCAACCAGAGATATTATAACTACTACTAATGGGGTATCGTTTGTCATCATCCAACCAGAGATTTATAACTACTACTAATGGGTATCGTTTGTCATCATCCAACCAGAGATATTATAACTACTACTAATGGGGTATCGTTTGTCATCATCCAACCAGAGATATATAAACTACTACTAATGGGGTATCGTTTGTCATCATCCAACCAGAGATATTATAACTACTACTAATGGGGTATCGTTTGTCATCATCCAACCAGAGATATTATACTACTACTAATGGGTATCGTTTGTCGTCATCCAACCAGAGATCTTATAACTACTACTAATGGGGTACGTTGTCATCATCCAACAGAGATCTTATAACTACTACTAATGGGGTACGTTTGTCATCATCCAACCAGAGATCTTATAACTACTACTAATGGGGTATCGTTTGTCATCATCAACCAGAGATTTATAACTACTACTAATGGGGTATCGTTTGTCATCATCCAACCAGGATTTATAACTACTACTAATGGGTATCGTTTGTCATCATCCAAACAGAATATTATAACTACTACTAATGGGGTATCGTTTGTCATATCCAACCAGAGGATCTTATAACTACTACTAATGGGGTATCGTTTGTCATCATCCAACCAGAGATATTATAAAACTACTAATGGGGTATCGTTTGTCATCATCCAACCAGATAATTATAACTACTACTAATGGGGTATCGTTTGTCGTCATCATCCAACCAGAGATATTATAATACTACTAATGGGGTATCGTTTGTCATCATCCAACCAGAGGATATTATAACTACTACTAATGGGGTATCGTTTGTCATCATCCAACCAGAGATTTATAACTACTACTAATGGGGTATCGTTTGTCATCATCCAACCAGAGTATTATAATACTACTAATGGGGTATCGTTTGTCATCATCCAACCAGAGATATTATAACTACTACTAATGGGGTATCGTTTGTCATCATCCAACCAGAGATATTATAACTACTACTAATGGGGTATCGTTTGTCATCATTCAACCAGAGATCTTATAACTACTACTAAGGGGTATCGTTTGTCTCATCCAACCAGAGTATTATAACTACTACTAATGGGGTATCGTTTGTCATCATCCAACCAGAGATCTTATAACTACTACTAATGGGGTATCGTTTGTCATCATCCAACCAGAGGATTTATAACTACTACTAATGGGGTATCGTTTGTCATCATCCAACCAGAGATATTATAACTACTACTAATGGGGTTACGTTTGTCTCATCCAACCAGAGATATTATAACTACTACTAATGGGGTATCGTTTGTCGTCATCCAACCAGAGATATTATAACTACTACTAATGGGGTATCGTTTGTCATCATCCAACCAGAGATCTATAACTACTACTAATGGGGTATCGTTTGTCGTCATCCAACCAGAGATATTATAACTACTACTAATGGGGTATCGTTTGTCAGTCATCCAACAGAGATATTATAACTACTACATAATGGGGTATCGTTTGTCTCACCAACCAGAGATATTATAACTATACTAATGGGGTATCGTTGTCATCATCCAACCAGAGATTTATAACTACTACTAATGGGGTATCGTTTGTCATCATCCAACCAGAGATTATAACTACTATAATGGGGTATCGTTTGTCATCATCAACCAGAGATATTTATAACTACTACTAATGGGGTATCGTTTGTCATCATCCAACCAGAGTATTATAACTACTACTAATGGGGTATCGTTTGTCATCATCCAACCAGAGATATTTAAACTACTACTAATGGGGTATCGTTTGTCATATCCAACCAGAGATTTATAACTACTACTAATGGGGTATCGTTTGTCATCATCCAACCAGAGATTTATAACTACTACTAATGGGGTATCGTTTGTATCATCAAACAGAGATATTATAACTACTACTAATGGGGTATCGTTGTCATCATCCAACCAGAGATTTATAACTACTACTAATGGGGTATGTTTTTCGTCATCCAACCAGAGAATTATAACTAATACTATGGGGTATCGTTTGTCATCATCCAACCAGAGATATATATAACTACTACTTAATGGGGGTATCGTTTTGTCATTATCATTTGATTGTTTTGAAATGTATTATATTCTACTGTATTTTAGTCAATGCCACTCCGACATTGCTCGTCCTAATATTTATATATTTCTTAATTCCATTATTTTACTTTTAGATTTGTGTATATTGTTGTGAATTGTTAGATATTACTGTACATTGTTAGATATTACTGTATTTCGGTACACCCGCAATAACATCTGCTAAATATGTGTATGTGAACAATAACATTTGATTTGAACTGGAGGGTAATGGAGACACCATCACTGTGGAAAAGGATCCAGCTGCAACCATGGAGTCCGGCCTGTCACTAAAACACTGGTCTGTGAGTAAACGATGGACAACCCATGACAGCCAACCCAATACTCTATAAACGCTGGGGATTCACCCATAAGAGATAAAAATGTATTGGCTGCTTTTAGTGCAACAAGCACATACAGTACTAGAGCCTATTTCTGCTCTGTCCTTCAGGCATAGAACAATAAGCATGATGCAACAGTCTGTGGAGAGCATGAAAATCGATGTTAGAAACATGCATATACAGTAAGCTACTGACATTGATACTTTATATGGTTCCACACAGTGAGAACAGTGGCGGTTTGGTCTGTGTTTGGTCAGTGTTGGTGATTTTATGTCATTACCAGAACATCATTGCCAACATGTCATTATCAAAAAGTCATTACCGACATATTATTACCGACACGTCATTACCGACATGTCATTACCAATACGTCGTTACAGACATGCCATTACCAACACATCATTACCGACATGTCATTACCAACACGTCATTACCGTCATGTCATTAGCAAGTTTTTGACATTTCTCAGGTATGGGTTCACCCCTGAGTCATACTGATTGTCCATAGGAATGTGTCAGTGTGTAGAATGCAACCGCAGCTTTCTAGCCCAGTGTGGGCTGGTTGCTGAGCCCTCTGCTCTGACTGACCTAGTCTCTGAGACAGACTCATCACTATAGTGGACCGACCATGCTGAGGCCCTGCCAAGTCAGCACAGCTAAGATCCGGCCAGGGCCCCCCAGCCAAGCCAGAGTGATGTGGCTTAGTCAACACTGGCTTCTGTTATACAACCGTGCTGGAGTCAGAATAAACATCCACAATGACAGACACACAAAGACATATGAAAACACAAACGCACACACAAATCAAAACACCATATCTAAATCAATAAGCAGACGTGTGTGGAGCAGAGCTCTTGAGAGACAGGGAGTGATGCTTTAACATGCAAAGCTGTCAAAGAAAGGGTGGCTACTCTGAAGAATCTCAAATATAAAATATATTTTGATTTGTTTAACACTTTTTTTAACTACATTATTCCATGTGTGTATTTCATAGTTTTGATGTCTTCACTATTATTCTACAATTTAGAAAATAGTACAAATAAATAAAAACCCTTGAATAAGTAGGAGTGTCCAAACTTCTGACTGGTACTGTAGTTTATACTGTTAGAAACAGATAAGATTAGCATTCCTGAAAAATTATTTTGTTGAAATATAATTTGATCTCTGAGAAATTAAGGTAATAGATTGCACCCAAATTGCTCATTTTAATTTAGAGGATTCATATAATATTCAATGATTGTAGTACCTAACATCCGATTTTGACCAAACCTTTTTTAAACAATGTGTAAGACATGAGGAATCCAAAGAAGCGGTCAAAAGTCATCAACGGACCCCCCGACACCCCCACCCGACACCCCACGCCAATCCCACCCCAACAATGAGTATACTGCTAGGCATTAGTATGTCTCTGTAACGGCTGTCGAAGTCGTTCTCCTCCTCAGACGAGGAGGAGCATGGATCGGACCAACACGCAGCGAGGTATGTAGACATGATGATTTTAATAATAATAACGAAGACGAAAATACACTTGAACAAACTACAAAACAACAAACAACGTTAAACAGACCTGAATATGAGAACTTACATAACACGAAGAACGCACGAACAGGAACAGACTAAACAAACGAAACAGTCCCGTGTGGTGACGAACACAAACACGGAAGACAATCACCCACAAACAAACAGTGAGAACAGCCTACCTTAATATGGTTCTCAATCAGAGGAAACGTCAAACACCTGCCTCTAATTGAGAACCATATCAGGCAACACATTTAACCCAACATAGAAACACATAACATAGAATGCTCACCCCAACTCACGCCCTGACCAACTAAACACATACAAAAACAATGGAAAACAGGTCAGGAACGTGACAGAACCCCCCCTCAAGGTGCGAACTCCGGGCGCACAACCAAAGTCTAGGGGAGGGTCTGGGTGGGCATCTGTCCACGGTGGCGGCTCCGGCTCCGGACGTGGTCCCCACCCCACCATAGTCAATCCCCGCTTCCGTAGCCTCCTCCCAATGGCCACCCTCCAAATTAACCCCACTGGATTAAGGGGCAGCACCGGACTAAGGGGCAACAACGGAATGAGGGGCAGCTCCGGACTGAGGGGCAGCTCCGGACTGAGTGGCAGCTCCGGACTGGCTGGCGGATCCTGGCTGGCTGGCTCTGGCGGATCCTGGCTGGCTGGCTCTGGCGGATCCTGGCTGGCTGGCGGCTCTGGCTGCTCATGGCTGGCTGGCGGCTCTGGCTGCTCATGGCTGGCTGGCGGCTCTTGCTGCTCATGGCTGGCTGGCGGCTCTTGCTGCTCATGGCTGGCTGGCGGCTCTTGCTGCTCATGGCTGGCTGGCGGCTCTTGCTGCTCATGGCTGGCTGGCGGCTCTTGCTGCTCATGGCTGGCTGGCGGCTCTTGCTGCTCATGGCTGGCTGGCTGCTCTTGCTGCTCATGGCTGGCTGGCGGCTCTGGCTGCTCATGGCTGGCTGGCGGCTCTGGCTGCTCATGGCTGGCTGGCGGCTCTGGCTGCTCATGGCTGGCTGGCGGCTCTGGCTGCTCATGGCTGGCTGGCGGCTCTGGCTGCTCATGTCTGGCGGAAGGCTCTGGCTGCTCCTGTCTGGCGGAAGGCTCTGGCTGCTCCTGTCTGGCGGAAGGCTCTGGCTGCTCCTGTCTGGCGGAAGGCTCTGGCTGCTCCTGTCTGGCGGAAGGCTCTGGCTGCTCCTGTCTGGCGGACGGCTCTAGCGGCTCCTGTCTGGCAGATGGCTCTGAAGGCTCATGAAAGACGGGCGGCTTTGAAGGCTCAGTACAGACGGGCGGCTTTGAAGGCTCAGTACAGACGGGCAGTTCATGCGGCACTTGGCAGACGGACAGTTCAGACGGCATTGGGCAGACGGGCAGTTCAGGTGCCGTTGGGCAGACGGGCAGTTCAGACGGCGTTGGGCAGACGGGCAGTTCAGGCACCGCTGGGCAGACGGCAGACTCTGGCCGGCTGAGACGCACTGTAGGCCTGGTGCGTGGTGCCGGAAATGGAGGTACCGGGCTAAGGACACGCACCTTCAGGCTAGTGCGGGGAGCAGCAACAGGACGCACAGGACTCTGGAGGCGCACAGGAGGCTTGGTGCGTGGTGTAGGCACTGGTGGTAATGGGCTGGAGACACGCACCATAGGGCTAGTGCGTGGAGGAGGAACAGGGCTCTGGAGACGCACAGGAGGCTTGGTGCGTGGTGCCGGCACTGGTGGTAATGGGCTGGAGACACGCACCACAGGGCTAGTGCGTGGAGGAGGAACAGGGCTCTGGAGACGCACAGGAAGCCTGGTGCGTGGTGTAAGCACTGGTGGTACTGGGCTGGGGCGGGGAGGTGGCGCCGGATATACCGGACCATGCAGGCGTACTGGCTCCCTTGAGCACTGAGCCTGCCCAACCTTACCTGGTTGTATGCTCCCCGTAGCCCGACCAGTGCGGGGAGGTGGAATAACCCGCACTGGGCTATGTAGGCGAACCGGGGACACCATGCGTAAGGCTGGTGCCATGTATGCCGGCCCGAGGAGACGCACTGGTGGCCAGATGCGTTGGGCCGGCTTCATGACATCCGGCTCAATACTCAATCTAGCCCTGCCAGTGCGGGGAGGTGGAATAACCCGCACCGGGCTATGCACACGTACAGGAGACACCGTGCGCTCTACCGCATAACACGGTGTCTGCCCGTACTCTCGCTCTCCACGGTAAGATCGGGAAGTTGGCGCAGGTCTCCTACCTGACTTCGCCACACTACCCTTTAGCCCCCCCCCCCCCCCCAATAAATTTTTGGGCTTGACTAACAGGCTTCCTACCGCGTCGTCGTGCTGCCTCCATTCGCCGGTATCCCTCCTCACACTGTGCCAGAGAATCCCAGGCGGGCTCCGGCACTCTCCTTGGGTCGATCGCCCACCTGTCGATCTCCTCCCACGTAGTGTAGCCCAGATCCTTCTCCTGCTTCCGTGCTGCCTCCTCATACCGCCGCCTCTCGGCTTTAGCTGCCTCCAGCTCTTCACGAGGGCGGCGATATTCTCCAGGTTGAGCCCATGGACCTTTACCGTCCAGTATTTCCTCCCATGTCCAGAAATCCTGCGATCGCTGCTGTTGCTTTTCACGCTGCTTGGTCCTTGTTTGGTGGGGGATTCTGTAACGGGTGTCGAAGTCGTTCTCCTCCTCAGACGAGGAGGAGCATGGATCGGACCAACACGCAGCGAGGTATGTAGACATGATGATTTTAATAATAATAACGAAGACGAAAATACACTTGAACAAACTACAAAACAACAAACGACGTTAAACAGACCTGAACATGAGAACTTACATAACACGAAGAACGCACGAACAGGAACAGACTAAACAAACGAAACAGTCCCGTGTGGTGACGAACACAAACACGGAAGACAATCACCCACAAACAAACAGTGAGAACAGCCTACCTTAATATGGTTCTCAATCAGAGGAAACACCTGCCTCTAATTGAGAACCATATCAGGCAACACATTTAACCCAACATAGAAACACATAACATAGAATGCCCACCCCAACTCACGCCCTGACCAACTAAACACATACAAAAACAATGGAAAACAGGTCAGGAACGTGACAGTCTCTCTATTTCTCTCAGATACGATCGTCAGATGAAAGGGTGGCATCAACACAACACACACTCAAACAAACATCATACACTATACTACAACAAAATGCTTTGAAAATCAATATTTTATCAATCTGAATAAACAAGTATAAATACAAATTCAGCAGGAGGCCTAGTTCATTTTGATGATCTGCAATCTGAGTGCTAGTGAAAGCAAAAACATATTCATGCCATCCTTTGAAGTCCAGAATGCATACAACCCAGAAATGCACACAAAACTAGCCATGATGCATGTAGAATTTAATATTTGAAGTTCCTCATCCAGAGCGTGCTATACCACTGGGCACAGACGTCAATTAAATGTTTATTCCATCTTGGTTCAACATAAATTCATTGAAATGACATGGAAGCAACGTTGACCCAACCTGTGTGTGCCCAGTGGGATATTATCATGACTTTCTAATCTGGCACATATATGCTCAGCCATGGATTAACAACAGAACACCCACTGTGTCGGTAGAAATAGAGAATGAGAGAAAGAGAATAAGAGAGCAGATGTTCTCCAATCAGTTCTCAGGCTCAGGTTGGCCATTCCCAGATTGAGTGCATGTGAACTACAGTATATAAGTGAAGTATTAAACTGGCTTTGGGGAAAAGGATAATGACAACATTTCTTTGGCTATAAGACACAAGACAAAACCAAGGAGTGAAATTCCACAATTATATCAGATTAGGAATCTTGTAAAAGATAAACTTTCTTAGCCCAGGGCTAAACTTAACGAACATTCAAATAAGTTGACAAGGGAACTCTGTCATTGGCTAGCTACAAAAATATGGCACTAATAACTTTCTAAGGTGTCTAAACCCAGGTCTAAGTGCAGTAGGGCTGACCACAATGACCCCAAACAACTGCTAGATTGTTTGGTCGTTAGGCTGTTGATCGACCGAGATTGTTTTAGTCGAGCAGTAACAAATGTACATATATATTTGCGCCCATCTCAGTGAGCTTGATGGTCGGAGGCTCCATATGGAGAGTGTGACATAATTTCCTCCATCGGCATGAGGAGGCCAAATCGAGCTGCATACTCCATCTCATTGCGCCTCCCACATTTTGTAACAAAGCAGAGGGCTCTGTATAGCTCCGCATTGACATGATTGGTGGACCTTATACATCCTGTATAAACACAAACTCACTTCCTTGACAACAGCTCTGCGAAACGCAAGAAGTATGGAGTATGGAGAAGCTGGAGACTTATATTTCCCTCACTAACTTTAAACATCAGCTAACCGATTGCTGCAGCTGTTCATAGCCCATCTGTAAATAGCACACCCAATCTACCTACCTCATCCCCATATTGTTTTTATTTACTTTTCTGCTCTTTTGCACACCAGTATTTCTACTTGCACATCATCATCTGCTCATCTATCACCCCAGTGTTAATTTGCTAAACTGTAATTACTTTGCTACTATGGCCTATTTATTGCCTTACCTCCTCACGCCATTTGCACACACTGTATATAGACTTTTTTCCCATATTGTGTTATTGACTGTACGCTTTATTATTCCATGTGTAACTCTGTGTTGTTGTTTGTGTCGCACTGCTTCGCTTTATCTTGGCCATGTCGCAGTTGTAAATGAGAACTTGTTCTCAACTAGCTTACCTGGTTAAATAAAGGTGAAACAACATTTTTAAAATGCCCTGACTTCTGCTGAGGCCATATCACCATGAAATGCTGCATAGCCAACGCAGACGTCAGATTGAACATGCGCCCAGATGCACAATGCACTTCTCTCTCCAGAATGCGCTCTCTCCCGCCAATGTGTGCACATCCATTTAAGTGATAATGCCAGTGTTTGGAGGATATATTGTCACGTTTCTTGTTCGTCGAGGGCCGGCAAACCATGCCAATATGTCCTCCAAACACCGGCTTCGAGGGCATTATCACTTTTATTCAACGGGTTACCAACATATTAAAATAATAATTGACATATTTTTATTAAAAAGGTTATTTTCATAAATTTTTTCATACTATTTTAACCTTCCACAAGATATATTCCTGACACAAATCTAGGGCTGCTACCCAAGCCGGCTGGTCGTTCTATCGGTTCGGTTGCTAGAGACGCGACCCAGACGTTCAGTCTTTTTGTTCTGCATCTATAGACGTGACCCAATTGTTCGTTTTAAATGTTCCATTGCCATACTGGCTGGCAACGCTTTCTAGCTAGCCAACTATGGCTAATTTACAGTCACATCAGAAAGCCAGAATAATAGCAAAGTAGATGCATTTGCAAATGTTTAAGAATAATAGCAAAGTAGATGCATTTGCAAATGTTTAAGCTGTTTTTTAGTGACATTTATTTGGATACATACATAACAATGAGCTAATGAGGCGCGGTAACCACTCAGCTTGAAAGGGAAAATGTCCTGCTCTGATCCAGTGGAAACGTCATAAAATAGGCTTACCTGATTACTTCTTATCAGTGCTTGACTTGGACTGAAATAGGTACCGGTACTCATTTTGGATGCTGGTACTGCTTATATTTAGTAGCATGAGCCCCACAATAGCTTTTAGCTAAAATTCTGTAAGAGGAACAGGAGCTCAAGCAGTAGAACATTTGGTACTCAGCTCCGGTGAGCTCCTGCCCAAGTCAAGCACGGCTTCTTATCCCTTCCGCAAATAGCCTACAGCTGTGTCGGTCCCGAGCTCACTGGCGGAGGAACCTGAAGGCCCAGAATATTTCATAAATTGTTGCTAGTTCGCTAGTGTGAACTTCAGGCCAGACCCATGTTAAAAGTTGATACAATGTTTCAAGTTCGTTACATACAGGCCATGTGTAGCCAATGAGATTCATAGGATATTCATTTTTATCAGGATATTTTCTACATGCAGGCTGCAATGTTTTTATTTGTTGGCTTTATGTAGGCTATTTTTATATAGTTGGCAATGGTAAAATACGTTACTTTTTAGGTTTGTATAATTTTCATTTAAATTTGGATAGAATGTTGATTCACCACATGGCAATGATTTTGAGATATGAAGACAGTATAAACTGTTTCACAAAAATGTACATATGAAAACCATAACTGGTACACAGAAATGGTAAGATAAATGAGAAAGGTTGCCGACTCCTCATGCATCCATTTACCGGCAACTTCAGGAGAGTAATGGCAGAATCTGCGAAAGCCATCAGGAGCGGGAGGAGAATAGTTGGCTCAGGTTAAGTTTTTTTCTTCTGGTTTCTAGATCTCTGGCGCCCTCTTGAGGCATGTGTCTTATTTAATCAAACCGTAAGCTTAAAGCATCAGAGAAAGCTCAATGCATATAGTTGATTTCATTAAATTGATTTCATTATATATGGAAAAATACACCTTTAAAAATGTCGACCAATCAATTGGTCGAAAAAACAGAAAACTTTCGGTCGACCAAGATTATCCAGGCTTTAGATTCAGGCCAGCAAAATACATCCTGAGAACTAAGACTGTAAGTGCTTGTTACCCATGTACTGTACTGTAAGAGATGACTGGTTAAATCTGATATAGAACCGGGCTGCTTTGCAAAGGGAAGTTATTCCATATCAAACTGCCATTACTGCCCACCTCTCACGCCACGTCGACCATCCTTGCCTCCAGTCTCTCCTCCCAATAGCCCTATAGCTTCCCCATGTCCATAAGGACCTTGAGCTTTGAGCTCTGTCAGCAGCTGCCTCTTCCTGTTGCTTCATGCATGTTTGCAGTAATGACAGAATTCATAAACACATAGTCATACATTATTCAAGCTCTAGCAAGTGGAGGCAGACAAAACTCAGTATCTATGGAGTTTATGCTATTCTTTACAGTAACAATGAAACACTTCAGAGATGAATAACACAATACAGCTTCTGTCTGGCTCTTTATCGGAAGAAAACAACTAAAGTGTATATCTCACTAACATAAGTGATACAGAGGGGGAATATCTGGTCTATGGTTATATTTTTACATCTTCTATCCAAGTTCATTGTTATCAAAAATGATAGTATATGAATGATAGAACTGTATTACTTATTAGCTCATAATGACCTCACAGCAACAACCCCATGCCCATGGGTAAACTAACCCACAGATATAAACATACACATACATTTTCCCTGACACCCAAAAGTACTCGTTACATTTTGAATGCTTAGCAGGAAAGGAAAATGGTCTAATTCACACACTTATCAAGAGAACATCCCTGGTCATCCCTACTGCCTCTGATCTGGCAGACTCACTAAACACATGCTGCATTTGTAAATCATTTCTGAGTGTTGGAGCATGCCCCTGGCAATCCATGAATTAAAAAAACAAGAAAATGGTGCCATCTGGTTTGCTTAATATAAGGAATTTGAAATTATTTATACTTTTACTTTTGATTCTTGAGTATATTTAAAACCAAATACTTTCAGACTTTTACTCAAGTAACATTTTACTTGATGACTTTCACTTTAACTTGAGACATTTTCTATTACGGTATCTTTACTTTTACTCAAGTATGACAATTTGGTACTTTTTCCACCACTGGGTTTATAAAAGCACAATTCACTCCAGCAGCAACAGGAGCAGCAGCTCTGGCTCTGTCTGACAGATTTTCTGCTTAAACTATGCTCTGTATCTGTAACACACACACACACACACACACACACACACACACACACACACACACACACACACACACACACACACACACACACACACACACACACACACACACACACACACACACACACACACCTTTTCCATACAAATAATATGTCATTAATGTCTCAGAATTTACCAACATACGGCAATAAGCTCACCCAAATTTAAATAAACATGCTATAGTTTATATACAATATATGTATCTTGCCATTTCATGTAGCCTAATAAAATGATCTAATAATAGGTTTGGTACTGATTGACCCATCCAGCATTGAATTCTCTTGACTAAGGAAAGAAAGGCTGTATCCTACTGTAACATACTGTATAACCTACCTCTTGTAATTGTTCCAACTCTTGCTTCAGCGTCTCCTGTTCCGATTCCAGATCGGCATACTGGTGCTTTAGAGTCTGGTTCTCATCCAACACAACAAGACCGCATTCTGCCGCCCTTATCTTCTCTCTGTTCGCTTCCGCAAGTTCCTGGGTAAGCCGCTCCACCTCCGCTCGGTACTGATCCACAGTCTCCCCGCATCCTCCACCGGCAGCCATCACCCTTCTCTCCCTGTCTCCTTGCGTTGGACACGCAGAGGCGGAAGTTGGAGGATGCTGAAACAAACGCAGCGGAACCAACCCCCCCTGTTAAATGTGGGAAAGCCAGGTGGAATACGAATAGGCTATTGCAGAACAGCACCAAAATAAATGCTGTTTCTATCAGTGAAAGATGACGATTATTAGCCTACTTCAATTGAGGGGTCGTAGCATAATGATACATTACGGTAGAGTGACCTCTTCATCAATTCTTTATAATCATTTTTGATTATTCACGGGATGCAGGACGCCATCTCTCGATTTTTTAAAAGAAAAGTGGTCCACGAAGCATCCGTCTCTCGTGTCGTCACTAGGACTACACGTCGACGCATCTTGCCTGTCAACGCTGAGAAAATAAAATGTATTGTCTGAGTACATTTTAATAGGCCTACCTGAAACCTGTGAAGATCAGAATTTTGAACAATATAACATTATTAGGCAAATATTATCTTTAGAGATACCGAAAACGTTATCTTCTTAAGAGATATTGGATTCAATCACTGTCAATATTCGTGTATTATGCTGAATAAATGACCAAACCATATAAGCCCATGTCTATGGTGTTAAAGTGTATTATTGTTGATAATTCGTTTTACTTGAGACAGGAGACCAAGTGGAGACATAGGACGAGGTGGATAATTTTATAATAAGGCAGGTTTATTCAAGTGTAAAAATATTATGCAAAGCGTGCAGCACGGCTCTTTCTATCTGATCCGTATGGGGTCGTCAGGAAAAGGGAGAGTTTCCACAGTTGTACAGTTTTATATATAGACAACAAGCAAAGTAGGTTGATCTGCGAGTCTGGCCTTCCGATTGGTCGATCTGGGTCTTGGGTAGTCCTGTACAGGCCTGGTGTCCACGTTCCATTGGTTCCTGAGGTAGTTCTTTGTCTGGAGCTCCAACCCTGAGTTGTGTGTGTCTGAGTGATTGTCATGGGGGAGGGGAGTTGTGGGTGTCGTGCATGTGTCCAATGAGTCCAGCATATGTCCAATATAAAAGGGAGTGTGTATATTGTGTCAACCATAGCTAATGTTGAGAAGTTGTTAAAACAAGTTACCAATATCTAATACAATTCCTTACAAATCCCCCTCTTCACGTCTCACAAGAGACGTGACATAAAGTATATAAAAAGACAAAACTAAAGGATAAAATTTGTCAGAAGACAAATTTTTGATTCCCTCTCTTCACGTCTCACAAGAGACGTGACATAAAAGTATATAAAAAGACAAAGCTAAGGGATAAAATTTGTCAGAAGACAAATTTTTTTTTAATTCCCTCTCTTCACGTCTCACAAGAGACGTGACATAAAAGTATCTTAGTCCTCAAATAGATAGACAGGTCCAGCTTCCCCATCCTCAAGCAATGGGAACATTTGGGCCCTTTCCTGATTAGGGTCTATGGCTGCAGTTATAACACGGCTAGCAAGCGTGCGCGCACATGGAATGCAACAGCATCCACAAAGTACAAGAATGGCCGCAAAAACAGAAATTGATACTAGGATGGAGGAAACCAGCGTCTTATATTTACCAAAAGCATCCATCCATGAGTCCCACATAGTAGTGTCCACTCCAGAATGCTGTTTCATCTTACCATTAAGGGTACGAAGTCCCTCCAATGCTACAGTCAGACTCCCATCCGTAGCTGTGTTATTGGGAATGAAAGTACAACACTGTTCACCAAACATTTGCACAGACCCCCCCGCGTTCAGCCAATAACATATCAACCGCGATTCTATTTTGAAATGCCATCAGGGACGTAGCTGCCAATTGTCCATGGACCGCCTCGAAGCCTTGTTGAGTCCAATTGCCCAGTTTCTGGACATTAAAATGAATGTAGTTAATTCTGTCCACATTTTTATTAACTGTTCACCACCAACAGACAGAAGATTCAAACCCAGCTTTCACTTGGTCCACCAGTTTATATTCATCTGGCACCCCCTAGGGACACCAATAGCATCAATGTAAGTTGAGTCGTAAATGAGCAAGGACCAAAAAGGAGACCACTCCAATAACTACTCCTGGAGTGGCCAACCACACATTAGTAAACCAAAAAACGAGAATATGTTAAACCCTCCGGTCCATCCCTCTATACAACCTGTACCAGGTGGGCTCGTCGCCACCCGGGAACTTCAAACCTTCACCACAGGGAGGACAAACATCACTTTTTATTCATTCAACAACATCATCTACAGCAAACCAAGGGTCCTCCTCTGTCAGTCCACTCTCCTGCGGAAGCTCGTTTTCGTATCAGCCTCTCCAACTGGAGCATCAAGCAGCGGCATCATACCAGAGGCCCCTTACACATCTGTAACAAACTTCTTCAAACAAGGTACGATACAGGCTACACAGAAATGAAAAACAACAACTAGTGTCAGAAATCCAGTAATCATCATTGCAGTGTACTTACCAAAACAACCACCCAGCCAGGGGAACAGTCCACTCTCCTCCACACCTGCAAGACCCTTCATCTCCACTGATAACCTTGCCAACCCACTCAGAGCTTTTGAAATGCTCCCATCCGGACTAGTATTGTTAGGAACAAACGTGCAACACTGTTACACCTCCCTTGTTGGCCAGACTTATGTCCAGTGTTAGTCTATTGTGTCTACTGGTTTGTGAGGTAGCATCCAATTGTTCAGCCATCCCTGTAAGTCCTGTGTGGGTGTGTTTGACAAATCATCATTAATTATAGTAGATATAATTGATCCAGACCTTTTGTTTTAGCATCAACAATAGCTGGGCCAATGATGGGCATCAGATGCCACAGGCCATCATTCCTGGTTAATGTCTGGAATTCGTGGGGGACCCCTATTGGGACCCCCAACAGGTTGGTGTGCATGTTATCTGTACCCTCGGACCAAGGAGCGTCACGTTTCTGCCGTCTCCTGGGTTGGTCCCAAGCCTCTGTGTCCTGTGTAGCTCCCAGAAGTTGATTAGCTATAATAATAGGCAATGGTGGTATCAGACTGGCCAAAGCACATGAGCAACGACAATTTCCTTTCAAAAATAGGGTCAACCGCCTGGCAGGTCCACACATCCACCATACATCAGCAACACCTCTAGTTAATAGTGGTATTAGTGATGCAGGTAGTAGCAGGGAGCCCTCCATAGTCTATACCTCTACCTGTACCAGTGATACAGCTGTTATGTCCCCCATATGCCTTAACTCCCCACGGTACCTTCTGGGGAGGGACCACTGGGAACACAAGACTCAGAGTCTTACACAGGGTTGAATTTGGCTTGAACTTTTCCAATATGCACATCCAACCTTCCCCATTACTTAGGACAAATGGGTGAGCAGCCAGAATAGGTCTGGCATGTCCACATACGACACAGTCCTTTCTATTAAGTGTTTTGTAGGCCAACCACATATTCTCCCTTTCCTCATAACCAGTTTCAGTCCCCAAATGTTCACTATCTGAGATGTCTTTTATATTTATTATCTGTACCAGATTGGAGAGCTTAGGTGATGGCGTGGGACTTGGTCTTGAAGTGGTGGAGGAGACCGGCTGAACCCTGGTCCGTTGGAACTGGTGGTGGTTCTGGCAGCACCGCGATGGTAACATCCCCATCGTATCCTGATCAAACAGCTCAGGACTACAAGCAGTCCTGTAAAACCCCACCCTCTCCCAGAGAACACATCATCAGCCAGAGATCAAGCAACACTTTCACTTCTATGAACGTACACAGGGTTGAGAGGTCAGGGTCAGGGATTCTTCATTAAGGAGTTGATCCCCGAGCTCTATTAGCAACGGTTCTTCTCCTTAACTCTGTGATCATTCGGCAGTGTCAGTGTGTCTCACCCTCCAAGTGCGATATGCCCCCAGGTCGAGTGATTCACCTTCTCCCTTGATTCACCTGCAATGTATAAACTCTTGGACATACAGGTTTGGTTAACAAACAGTTCCTCATTTGTTCTTTCTGATTATATATTTAACTTCTATGCCTAATTTTTTAGCTATAAATGTTTAATTTTAAATAAGTTTATTATCCAATGGGCCCCATCCTTTCCCAGTCCACAATGTACCCTCCTTCGTTTGATACCTGGCTCTGGCCAGGTATCAACCTTACCTACTCTAAATAATAACCTTGTACATCATATTATAGGAACGTCCCTTCTATTCCCCGCATATCCAATTCTCCCCTGGGCGCACATCCATATCTATTCTTTTCCAATTCTCTGTCAAGTGACCTATCTACTTTGAAATGTATCTGTGCTGCTTATATATGTTAACCCATTTCCCTCCTATCTTATTTCACAGCCCACCTTGCTCATTTCCTGGTCCACCCTCCCCACTCTGCTCTCAAACCTTCAAGGTCTCAACAGTGCGGGGTAGACCCATCTGTCTGCCTTTTTCTATGTGTTCCTTTACAATATTAACTAAGTGTCTCACTGTTTTGACTTTATCTGCATGGATTTAAAAATAACAACAGGTCTTATAGTGTCAATCTTTAAAGTCCTAACATAACCTTAATTAACCTATCTTTATCTTCTAATGGCCAATACAAATGCTTACCTTATGGTCAAGAGTTATAAACTCTATTATAATCAATTTACCTCAAAACTAGTATCCCAAATGACACAATCTCATTATTCTCACCACATTTCCCCGCGAGTGATCAAGTCGCCGGAAAATGCAATGGAAACAGAAAACAGGTCAAAATGTTACACCTACATTCGTGTTCCATATCTAAACATACCAAAAGAACCCTTTATCTTCTCAAAGTCCCTTGCCTAAATAAAACTCAGAAAGTAAAACTCCTATTCCCATATGAGTGTATTCTTTTAAGATATCTTATCTCTGGGTACACGGAAACCCTTAACCTTAATGTTTACTCCAAAAAACAAAATTATGTCACCAGCATTCAACCAGTCGGCTGGGAGACCATTGGGTGCTGCAATACTGCCATCTTCTGTCCATTCTCTGCACAGCTCTCCACCCACTCTTATTCAACCTTCTCAATTCGAGCCATTTTAGTTTCTTATTTTAACTATTGTTTTCTAAATTTTTTAATTTTTTTAAATTTTTTAATCTATTATTACCTAGTTAGACTAGAGTGTCCGTGACATACATCCATGGGGATCCGGTTATAGTTATTCTATTAACCATGTGAAAGTGCCCAGGGACACCCCAAATATCAGTAGGAATATCACAAATAAGGGGCCAGATATCCCTAGCCTTGCCCAGGGAGGGAGAAATATCCCTCTAACTGGGCGAGGTTCCTTTATCAGGGGAGGCGGAGTTTGATTCCGCATCACCTGAGTCAGGAATGTCTTCCTTTGGAATCGAATTTAAGCTGTTTAAATCAGCTCTGACTTCTGTCAGTGTTCTAGAAGGGATTGGGGCTGGAGTGCAATGTGTGAGGTGGTGCCAAGGTGCGCCTGATTTACCTTTGACCTGGACTGAGTGTGAAGTAACCTCCCCCACTTCGTACAGTCCAGTCCACCTGGGTTCTAGCCACTTTCTCTTGTGGACATTAACCCCACCCAGTCACCAATTTTTTACCTTCCTTGTGCCAGATCTCCCTTCTGCTTCCCCGTTGGACCTTGTGAATCTGTGTGGAGAGAGCTGCAGAAAGTTCCGTCAATTATCAAACATTACAATTTGTTGTACATCAAGGGCGGGCATATGACCTCCCTTCCTTGGTGAACCCAGCATGACTCCTCCAGCCATTGTCTCATGAGGAGAGAGATGGGTGCCTGCACCTGGAGAGGCTATCATGGCCAGCAACGCCAGGGGCAGGACTTTAACCCAAATCAACTTCAAACCTGCACATACATTTGATTGGCGCGTTCCACGAGACTTATGAGATTGTGGCCTGTACACTAACCCCATCATTAAACAACATCCATTAATCAGTTGACATTTACACATCCGACCCTATTGGTACATGGAGCGTTTGTCATTAAACAATACACATGAGTTCGGTTTGCAGCCACCTAATGACCTATTTTGCATCCTCCCCTGCTGTTGGTATTGCCTCAACCCATTTAGAGAACCTGTCTACCATAACTAACAGGTACCTTTTTTCCATTTGTCACATTGTCTTTCCCCATATCTGTGTGTGTTGGTGAGTGGTTCGTTCCCCAGGTCAGGTCTCCGTTTCAGTTCCTGTGCAGCTCTTTCTGCACAGGAGTGGGGTAGACCTTCAGCATTGAGTGCGTCTGCCATGTTTTTGTCAGTGTTGACAAATGTGATGTGTGATTGTGTGCATTTATTCTGGATTTCCGTTTTCCTTTCAGCGCTGAACGTGAATTCTTTGCTCATCAGATATGCTGCAACCCCATGGTGGGTGTGGATTTCCAATGGATGGCACATTATCATGTGGGCTGTTTTTCCAATAGCTTTTGCCACTGCAGCCACATACCTGGAGCATGTGGTTTGTCCTTCTTCAATGTAGTCCAGTTTGGAGGAGTGATACCTCAACACTCTTCTCTCCCCCTCTAGGTTCTGGAAAAGGATGGATGATGTAAATCCTTCTTTTTCAGAAACATCCAGATGGAACTTGTTTTTTTTCAGGTGCTGTTAGGGCTACTGCCACTTAGAGATCTGTTTTCAAGAGTGCAAAAGCCTTTGATGCTTCAGTAGTCCAGGTCAATGATGAGTGTAGGTTAGTGGTGAGCAGCTTCAGGGCCATGGGGCATATTCGTCAGCCATGCCCTGAAAAGGGGGAGGTGATTGCTGATTCGGGTCTGGATTGGGGTGATTGTATGCGGGTTGAAGGGCCGCACGTGGTTGATACATCATTGGCCTGACTCCCCCTTGGTCTAGGGGCGTATCCTCGTCCCCTTTTGGCCAGAAACTGGCTTTGGGCCGGGGTTATTGGGTGCGGACACTGTCGCACCATATGCCCAGCTTGTTTACAATTATGACAGCTTCCATAAGATCCAGAGTACCTCTGGGGCTGTCCCCATGTGGGTGAATAGTTTGATTGTGGTAGTGGGTAGTAGGGTTGTAGTGGTGGTTCCGACGAAGGGTATGGCTGAAGCGGGTAGGCATACGGCAGTTGGAATGGCTGCTCCTGGGGTGGGTGTATAGGTGGTCCCTGCTGGGTGAAGATGGGTAGTTGTTGTTGCTGTATCATTCGGGAAACAGTTTTTTTAATGATTTGTGAGATTTCTTGTTGGTCTTCAGCCACCATCTGTTTCTTGGGTTTCTCTCCTTTCTGGGCCTCTTTCAATTGTAGTTTCAAAAGTTGTACCTGTAGGGACTGGATTTGTGTTTCAGCCCCTCCCTTACCCTTATTGTATTGGGTAATGTGGTGATGCACATGGGAGTTGAACTGAGCCTGGGGAATTGCCATTAACCCCACAGTGCCCCTGAGATGGGTTGGGGCCGATGGGGCTGCTGTGGTGGTAGGTGGGGCGTCATTATTGTTGGGCCTGCCCTCTTTGGTGTCAGTTGGTGCTCCAGTGACCACTCCCATCATATCAGGTTTCCGGTAAGGGAGAGCTTTTCTAATTTCCTCAATTGCCCATAATCCTATTTTCATCTCAGCCTCTGCCTTCTCCCTCTGCTTTGTCCCTTCTTTTTTAAATAAGTGACTCTTATTCTTATCAACTTCACATTCTATCCCTTGCTTCACTGCTTCCTCCAATTCTTTCTCCATAATGAGGAGTTGCCCTTTTGATGGGGCGACTCCACTAAGGAAGCCTGCTTGAATCCATCTCAGCCTCACTTCTTCCCAAACTCTTTTAACGGGTTTGTAGTGTAATTTCCCGCCTGCTCTGTCTTTCATTCTCTGATCTAAATATTCGTTGAATTTGTGTTTGGGGACGATAGTCGTGGTCATTTTGTCGTTGAGCTATGTCTGGGTCTATTATTATCTTGGTGCACTTAGCCCATCACTGGCCAAAACTAACAATGTATCTCTGGTGCTGACACAGTCTTATCTCTGGTGTCTGTCTCCCCCTTGTGTACAAAGAATGTTATTGCTTTATGTTTGGCGAATTAATTAAATACTTTCCCAAAGTATTTCGGCAATATCCTTTTGGAACACTCTACTAGTATTATCTAGCGCTTCTATTTTAAATATAATAATAATTTTAGGAACTATTTTCAAACAGTTATTATTCGTTTTCACTTTTTCGATTATTTAAATACTTTGCCAAAACATTTCAGAAATGTCCTTTCGTGACATTATATTAGTATATTCAAGCGTTTCTAGAATAAATATTTAATTAATTCTAGGACTCATTTTTCTCAAAAACTAATTAAAAAACTGAAAACTCAAAAACTAACTTAATTAATTAAATACTTTCCCAAAGTATTTCAAACGTGTCCTTTTAGGACAATATATGGTGTATCCTAGCGCTTCTAGAATAATTATCAAATTAATTCTAACCCTTAAGGATTTGCCAACAGCACCAGAGGGAAAAACCAGGTCAATTTATCAGCAGAAAAATAGCTGCTTCACAGCAGCTCCCACAATCTGACTCGGCGGTCACTTAAACACAGCCTCAACCTAGCATATGGCTAATTAGTAGCAATCGGTCTCGTGGAACGTTCAGTCACTCACATTAATTTGGAGAGTTTCAGGTTTAAATACCATTACTCCTATTTCAAGCTTAGATTTATCACCGATGCTCCTAGTTGAAGAATATTTCGACTAGTCCCAGATTACTAATGCAACTTGAATCCCAATACGCCAAGCTTAGATTTATCACCGATGCTTCTAGTGGAGTGCCATATCCACTAGCCTCAGATTACTAATACGACTTGAACAGGCTACATTACATTTCAACACTTTGAGTTTCAAGTTTAATACCATTACTCCTATATCAAGCTTAGGTTTATCCCCGATGCTCCTAGTGGGGTGCCATGTCCACTAGTCCCAGATTACTAATTCGACTTGAACGGCGTCAAGCTTAGATTTATCCCCGATACTCCTAGTTGAAGAACAATTCAACTAGTTCCAGATTACTAATTCGACTTGAACAGCCTCAAGCTTAGATTTATCCCCGATACTCCTAGTTGAAGAATAATTCAACTAGTTCCAGATTACTAATTCGACTTGATTTTATACTTCGCAAATATCTTTACACAATGCCTTAGATTCTAAACAATTCCACATAAATTTAGCAACAATTCACACTCACCTCAGTACTTCTGATCATTGAATTTAGATATTGGCTATAATACAATATGCAGATTTTGATTAAACCGGCTCTGCTTACCTTAATATTTTCGAGCTCTTTGATCAGTTTCCTGGGTGAGTTGAATCGCCGACGTCTCCCTCGAGCGGGTCACCTCTCCTTCTTGAATCTTTCTCCCTCTCGTCTCCTGTCCGATGAATTTTCTATTGGGCCGAATTCAAATATGTTTTAACCATCCTCTGCTACCAAGTTTGTTGATAATTCGTTTTACTTGAGACAGGAGACCAAGTGGAGACATAGGACGAGGTGGATAATTTTATAATAAGGCAGGTTTATTCAAGTGTAAAAATATTATGCAAAGCGTGCAGCACGGCTCTTTCTATCTGATCCGTATGGGGTCGTCAGGAAAAGGGAGAGTTTCCACAGTTGTACAGTTTTATATATAGACAACAAGCAAAGTAGGTTGATCTGCGAGTCTGGCCTTCCGATTGGTCGATCTGGGTCTTGGGTAGTCCTGTACAGGCCTGGTGTCCACGTTCCATTGGTTCCTGAGGTAGTTCTTTGTCTGGAGCTCCAACCCTGAGTTGTGTGTGTCTGAGTGATTGTCATGGGGGAGGGGAGTTGTGGGTGTCGTGCATGTGTCCAATGAGTCCAGCATATGTCCAATATAAAAGGGAGTGTGTATATTGTGTCAACCATAGCTAATGTTGAGAAGTTGTTAAAACAAGTTACCAATATCTAATACAATTCCTTACAAATTATATGCATAAAATAATTTAAATGTTAAATTAGCTTCATGATGCTACAAAAAATAAAAATAAAATACAAGCAGAGTCATTTGAACTGGGTTAATGTTGGTTACATTAATTGCACTCAACATTGTCATCTAATGGATGATACAGGAACATCCCACAGCAAAGCAATGGCCAGTAAGGATCATAACTTACAGTGCTTGCTTCAGGCAGTTTTTTAAAGAAGAAAACTATTAACAAAAATGTATATACCTGGTTGTTCACTTCTGTTTTCCAAATGACCGACAAAGGCAACAGGTCGCAACTTATGGTCTTTCTGACCTAGGCTACTTTATAAGCACAAACATCTGTCTGAAATATGTCTGTGACGAGGGACACTATCTATACAAAAGTATGTGGACACCCCTTCAAATTAGTGGATGCGGCTATTTCAGCCACACCCGTTGCTGACAGGTGTATAAAATTTAGCATACAGCCATGCAATCTCCATAGGCGAACATTGGCATTAGAATGGCCTTACTGAAGAGCTCAGTGAGTTGGCACCATCATAGGCAACATGGCACCGTCATTGGCAACGTGGCACCGTCATAGGATGCCACCTTCCCAACAAATCAGTTTGCCAAATTTCTGCCCTGCTAGAGCTGCCCCGTTCAACTGTAAGTGCTGTTATTTTAAAGTGGAAACATCTAGGAGCAACAACGGCTCAGTGGTAGGCCAAACAAGCTCACAGAATGGGACCGCCGAGTGCTGAAGCGCGTAGCACCTGCACACAAGCCTAAGATCACCATGCGCAATCCCAAGCGTCGGATGGAGTGGTGTAAAGCTCGCCGTCATTGGACTCTGGAGCAGTGGAAACACGTTCTCTGGAGTGATGAATCACGCTTCACCATCTGGCAACCCGCCGGATTAATCTGGGTTTGGTGGATGCTAGGAGAATGCGGCAACAGTTTGGGGAAGGCCCTTTCCTTTTTCAGTATGACAATACCCCCGTGCACAAAGTGAGGTCCATACAGAAATAGTTTGTTGAGATTGGTGTGGAAGAACTTGACTGGCATGCACAGAGCCCTGACTTCAACCTCACCGAACACCTTTGGGATGAATTGGAACGCCGACTGCGAGCCAGGCTTAATCGCCCAACATTAGTCACCGCAGCAATGTTCCAACATCTAGTGGAAAGCCTTCCCAGAAGAGTGGAGGCTGTTATAGCAGCAAAGGGGGGACCAACTCCATATTAATGCCCATGATGTTGGAATGAGATGTTCGACAAATCCAAAATGGCCCCATTTGGCCCCATATAGCAATTACGTCAAGTCAAGTTTATTTGTCACATGCACAGGATACACATGGTGTACACAGTACAATGAAATGCGTACTTGCAGATTCACCTCTCAAAAATGTGACAGTAATACAAATAGAAGTAATTCATTTGAAAAATAGTACAAAATAAAAGCTCAGTGGAATAAATATAGAATAAATGAAGTCCAATAAAATGCAATTGTACTACAGAAAATGTTGGTTTTTTATTCGTTAATAATTTCACTTTCCACATGCACCTTTACTTAACTAATTGGTGTATCAGCATTGTTAATATGTATAAGTGATAAATAAGAATATATATATTTTTCAGGTATAAGCAGACAATTTTACTCCAAAGTGAGTTATACAGTTAACTCATTCCGTATGTGGCCCTTTCACAAAACAACACAGTATATTATGAGGTTGCAAGCACTATATGATCCAACGTTCTGAGTCTTTGGAACCATAATAGTACCAGATATGTACTGTATCTTGCCTGGGACAAGATATACTGTATTTTTTATTTGATTTATTTGACCATTAAAAAAACATAAAATACAACCACATTATGTGGACACAATGCACTTACAATCGTCGAGGATGACACAAACAAAGTTTTAAAAGGTTATATCCTGTCTACATTTTGTCAGTATGGGTCAAATATAGCTGAAATTCTTGGAAATGTACTTCTCTGAATTCACCATCTGACCCATAAATAACCCCAGCTCAAATTAAGATAAGGAGAGCTATAGCTCAATATAACAATACACCCATAGAAAGGATAAGGAAGGGAAGGGCTGCTAGGGCACGCAATAGTAGAACTTTGTAGACTATAAACACACTGAGCAAAAATGTGAAAGTCAAAAGGGTATGTCATACAATAGTGAAACTATCTTAGATTTACAAGAGGAGGTAGTGTGATCAGAAGACATAGCTAAACCTTCTGTCCTGCAGATAATTATGCCATTAAACCGTTGTACTCCGATATACACTCCTCACATAATATCTGTATTGAGAGTTATCACCAAAACACTAGTACTGTAGGTTGAATAAGCAGCTTCAGATGCATTCTGTTGTAAATAAAGGACTTTATATATAGACATGTACACTTTCACATGTATTTATATCTGTACATTAGAAGTCCTAGAATAGGGATTATCTTTCAGAGACTATTTTAATGTACAGGGACTATTCTTAACATCAACGTTAAACAATATTTTCAGAACCACAGCCACATGAGAAATACAGACACCACACAAATGTAATCATTAGAAATTAGATGTATTACAGTATTTATTTATGTATGTGTTTTCATGTATTTACAATATCATTATACAATTCCAGTCAACATATCTGGATGAGTGGAGAGTGAGTTGATAAAAAAACACAAAAATGTTATTCACTTTACTCAGCCATATTGCTTTATCTGTGAGAGATAATACTCAATTATCAATTCATTCATCAGTTTCAACAGCTTCTGAGATAGCAGCACCATGATTCCCTCTATACGGACACAGATGACAACATACAGATACATCCTATTTACAAAGCTTTTGAAGATACATTTCTTTAGTGTTCATTGTGTCAACTGAACGTGACTCTTGGGATTGGGAATTAATGTTGGGTCCAGGGGGAGCATAGAGCTTGGTGATGCAGGTGTGGCAACATAGGTAGAAAAGGTTGGAACGGCAATACCCCTGGGTAAAGCTTTTGTAGTAGTTGGTATGGCCCGTACGGTAGTGAGCAAGCATTCAACGGAAACAGAAAGATAGCATCTTCACCCTGTTTTGTCATGGAAACAAATGACAGGATCATTTTATTGAGGTTTTTGTCAACTGTCTCAAGCATGACTCACGTCTTATACAATCACATATACAGTCGTGGCCAAAAGTTTTGAGAATGACACAAATATAAATTTTCACAAAGTCTGCTGCCTCAGTTTGTATGATGGCAATTTGCATATACTCCAGAATGTTATGAAGAGTGATCAGATGAATTGCAATTAATTGCAAAGTCCCTCTTTGCCATGCAAATTAACTGAATCCCAAAAACATTTCCACTGCATTTCGGCCCTGCCACAAAAGGACTAGCTGACATCATGTCAGTGATTCTCTCGTTAACACAGGTGTGAGTGTTGACGAGGACAAGGCTGGAGATCACTCTGTCATGCTGATTGAGTTCGAATAACAGACTGGAAGCTTCAAAAGGAGTGTGGTGCTTGGAATCATTGTTCTTCCTCTGCCAACCATGGTTACCTGCAAGGAAACACGTGCCGTCATCATTGCTTTGCACAAAAAGGGCTTCACAGGCAAGGATATTGCTGCCAGTAAGATTGCACCTAAATCAACCATTTATTGGATCATCAAGAACTTCAAGGAGAGCGGTTCAATTGTTGTGATGAAGGCTTCAGGGCGCCCAAGAAAGTCCAGCAAGCGCCAGGATCATCTCCTAAAGTTGATTCAGCTGCGGGATCGGGGCACCACCAGTACAGAGCTTGCTCAGGAATGGCAGCAGTCAGGTGTGAGTTTATCTGCACACACAGTGAGGCGAAGACTTGCCTAAGAACACAGCCATGAATAAAGAATGGTACCAACACATCCTCCGAGAGCAACTTCTCCCAACCATTCAGGAACAGTTTGGTGACGAACAATGCCTTTTTCAGCATGATGGAGCACCTTGCCATAAGGCAAAAGTGATAACTAAGTGGCTCGGGGAACAAAACATCGATATTTTGGGTCCATGGCCAGGAAACTCTCCAGACCTTAATCCCATTGAGAACTTGTGGTCAATCCTCAAGAGGCGGGTGGACAAACAAAAACCCACAAATTCTGACAAACTCCAAGCATTGATTATGCAAGAATGGGCTGCCATCAGTTAGGATGTGGCCCAGAAGTTAATTGACAGCATGCCAGGGCGGATTGCAGATGTCTTGAAAAAGAAGGGTCAACACTGCAAATATTGACTCTTTGCATCAACTTCATGTTATTGTCAATAAAAGCCTTTGACACTTCTGAAATGCTTGTAATTATACTTCAATATTCCATAGTAACATCTGACAAAAATATCTAAAGACACTGAAGCAGCAAACTTTGGGAAAATTAATATTTGTGTCATTCTCAAAACTTCTGGCCACGACTGTACTGTCAGTGGAGGCTGCTGAGGGGAGGACGGCTCATAATAATGGCTGGAATGGAATAGATGGAATGGTATCAAACACACAATGGTTTGACACCATTCCATTCACTCCATTCCGGACATTACTATGAGCCATCCTCCCCTCAGCAGCCTCCACTGTATACTGAGTATATGTATCCTTATCTGACAGATCTGTATCTGACAGGTAATACAAGTATTCTAAAACTGCACATGTTGTATTTAATAGTTTGTTTCGATGCCTATGTAATGTAATTATACACTTGCTGGTTTTGATTAAAACTATATTACACCCACCTCACTATAAAGAAGCCCAGGTTTGGATGTACATATAGGGGTCTGGTCTCTGGCCATCATTTCCATGTCCCTTAGCATCTCAGTCTATCTCCATTTGACTCTGCGGTTCTGGAACCAAATCTGAAGACAACAGTGAGCATGATAGCAAATGGATGTTTGTGCCCTCTGACAGATAACTTGGTGTTTGACTTATGCAAGCAGATGATAAGGACTGTTTCTGTTTCTCCAGATGGCAAACATGGATAACAGTGATAACTCAAGACAACTCTTCATAACAGTGTCAATTTTTTTGTAAGATTCAATTGGAAATCTTTGTTGAACCCATATACTACCATGTTTAATTAATTGTACTTGTAACCAATGTACTCGTATAAGAAGCTCATACTGTAGATATATTTCAGCATGTCTCAGATGTTTCATGCTAGCATACCTGCACTCTTCCCTCGGTGAGCTTCAGATGAGAGGCAAGTGTGTCCCGGATGTGGACATCAGGATAGTGGGTCTCCAAGAACACCTTCTCCAGCTCCTCCACCTGACCTGGAGTGAAGCTGGTCCGGGTCTTCCTTCTCCTCCTGACCTGGAGTGAAGCTGGTCCGGATCTTCCTTCTCCACCTGACCTGGAGTGAAGATGGTCCAGGTCTTCCTTCTCCTGACCTGGAGTGAAGCTGGTCCGGGTCTTTCTTCTCCTCCTCTGCACTGTGCACACCAAACACAAGCAAAAGAGTCTGTATCATCGTCAAAATGACCATTATCATCATCATCCTCCATCCTCGTCCTCCTCATTCTTATCATCGTCATAATCAAAAACACATTTTTTATAATGTCGTTCATCCTCAGATATAATTCCGCTCCTTGATTCCAGCAATATTGACTGTAAGACTTGTGCTAAATCTCACCATGATGAGCTTGGCAGCTGTTCCTCTCCCACTGGATTCTGCCTTCGTCCTGGCCCTCCTCTCTCCCTGCTCTGTCCTGAACAATACTATCTTTACAGGAGCCATTACTGTGGCTGCTGGAGTCCCCACTGTGGTCTTGGGAGATGCGGTCAATATTGCACTCTCCAGAGTGTAGTCTTATGACCTCTGTGTTGTGGTCACCTCTCCAGTCAGTGACGATGTGCACATGCTGTGGCAGCACCCTGTGTTGAAAAGTTCCTTCTGTGGACAGAAAGAAAGCACAATATTGCTTGATTATCTTTGTCCTAAAAATAACTCTATGAACTACTAGCTCAATTCAGATAATGTTACCATAAAATATGATACACAGAATACAATTTCCCAGACTTGAGACAGAATCAGCCGTTTGACATCTAACCCCTTTGCCTCCTTGTAATGTATACTCCCCCAAAATCTCTTATGTTACATAGGCCTGCCCATAATAGTAACATAACAAGTCAAGGTCAATTGAACACACAGTGCCTGTATGTACATGCTGGTATGGACATTCTTCATTCTGTCTGTTAACCGACCATCCACCTAGCCCCTCTTGCCTCTCTTCTCCCACTCTGGATGGCTTCTTCAGGATCTCCTCAATAGAGTGGGACAGTTTTTTAGGAGTACTCGCAGTGTTGTCTACTCCTCTATCCAGAGTGAGCTGTTCATTAGAATTCTCTCTCAAACGTTTCTTTGGTCCATGCACCGTCACTTGCATAGTAGTCATGCTCCCCCTTTTTAAAATCCTTTGTACTTGTAGGCTCCTGATGTCTTCTGTTGTCTGTTCTTGGTCTATTCCTATGCCTTCAAAGCAACTCTCTGTTTCTCTCCTTCTGTCGTTCTTTTCTTCTTTCTGTCAGGTAAAGGGAGTAAGCTAGTTGTCCTCCTCCTTTCTTCCTCATCAAGCAGATTGTGTTTGGCCAGCATCATATGATCATTAAGAGGAGGGGTAAAGTTTACTGTTTAACTATGCCTTTCATGGTAATCCACTAACACTAACCAGTGTTGCGCTGAGCTGAGATATCCCAGCTCCAATTTACCTTGTGTCACTTTCTCTTTTTCACAGCTGCATGTTTTACTACCAGCGCAGTTTGAACAGTGCTGAACACACGTACCAACAACTTCATCGTTATCGTTATCTAAAATAGCAACACTATCTATATCTGAAGGGATATTTAATTATTTATAGTTGTGTAATTCTAATCAATTTAATCAATGTAATGTTTTGAAACTTTAGTTAAGAATATCTTGTGTTGTGCGTGTCATGTTGTAAGTGTTGCTGCTCTTCCTTGTTTACAGGTATATTGCCAACATATCTTTACCTTTACTACTCTGGCCTCCACATGAACTCTCATACACTACGCCTGCGTTTACACAAGCAGCCCAATTCTGATCTTTTTTTCACTTGTTCGTATTTTTAAAAGATCAGAATTAGGCTTTTGACCAATCAGAAACGCTCTGAAAAATATCTAATGTGATTGGTCAAAAGACCAATTTAGAGTAAAAAAAGATCAGAATTGGGCTGCCTTTGTAAACGCAGCCTACCTTGCTTCACCTTTCAGTCTGCTGTTTGTGAGGGACTTCTTATGGTACTACAGAGCAGAGCCATCGAAGGTTTGAGGGTGTCTCTCTCTAGTGGTGGAGAAAAGTATGGCAGTAAATGTAGAAAAAGTATGGCAGTAAAATATCTTTATTTTCTCCTATAGGAGACTTTGGATTAGATCCAGTCCAATAACATCAACGTAATAATTTAGTTTGTAAAATATCAGAGAGCAACTCAGAGCAACAACAACAACCACCCTGAATGACCTTTTAGTCCCCAGATTTCCTGTTGCAACAACGGCTTTGACTATCCAAAAAATGTTGATAAAATGTGTCTTAGATCACCTGTCTGGTTTGCTCTGAAGATTGCTTGTATTCAATTGACACAGGAACTTTTGTGTTTTCATACATTATACTGAAAGCAGCTGAGACCTTACCAAACCAGAGTGGGGAGTACGAGGAAGGACTCCATGCCCCACTTCTTTTTTGGATGACACAGAGAGAGATGTACACACGACACAGAGAGAGACAGTGTGTGGTGTGTGTGTTTGGCCTACCTACCCTACTTTAAAAAAAAACTTTATTTAACAAGGCAAGTCAGTTAAGAACAAATTCTTAATTATAATGACAGCCTACCCCGGGCCAAACCCTGAATATCCTTGAATATCCAAGATGGCGTAGCAGTCAGACGTCTTTGTCCTTCGTCTTGTCGTGTCACATGTATATATCTTTTTCTTCGCATATCTAAACCTCAACTTCAAAATACTCTCCTGCAACCCGCCTCACCCAATGTGGTGTGGATCTGTTTTTTTTAGAAAGTATTTTTTATTTACCTCGGAACCGGAATCCCCAAACAGAAGCTAGCCAGCTCACTAGCTACTAGCTAGTAGTCAGCTAACCACTGCTAACGGTCATCAGCTAACCTCTAGCTCGGAAAGCTCTCGCTGGTTTGTACAACGCGGTTCAAACCAGAGCATACCGGACCTATTTTCTCTCTGAACCTTTTCACCTGTATCATCGCAGCAAGCTAGCTGCAATCTGAGTGACTACTCGTGGCTAACGTCTCTGTCCCGAAGCAAGCACCAATTAACCTGGAGCTAGCCCATGCTAGGCCCATCTCCCGGCTAGCTGAAGAGGCCCATCAGCCACTCCTGGGCTACAATATCCGGACCCCTTCTACTGCCAGTACGGGGCACGGAACCCCGCCGAGCCGTCACGTCTGGACTACCGACGTAATCTGCTCGAGGGGGTACTCAACTGGCTCCTAGTTCGCGACGTCCCCTGAATGCCCATCTGCTAGCCTGCTAGCCGCGGCCCGCTAGCTGTCTAGAGCATATTGGACTGTTAGCTAATAGGCCTATCGGCCAATTTCTCGGGCCACTATACCTATTTTGGGCCCCTTTTACTTAACGAAGCCCTGCTTATCCATCACGACTGGACTACCAACATAATCTGCCCGAGGTTTTTTCCCCAACAGGCCCCTCCGTCGCGACGTCCCCTGAATGCCCATCTGCTAGCCTGCTAGCCACGGCCCGCTAGCTGTCTAGAGCATATTAGACTGTTAGCTGAATAGATCCATCGGGCAATTTCTTGGGCCGCTATACCTATTTTGCCAATTGGACTTGGACCCCTCTGCTACTCGGAACCCTACTAATCCATCACGACTGGTCTATCGATGTCACCGCACGCGGAGGCTACAACAGACTTTCCTCCATTGCGACGTCCCTCTAAGGTCCTTCTGCTAGCTTGCTAGCCCCGGCCTGCTAGCTGTCTGAATCGCCGTGTCTCCAGCCAGCCCAACCACTCACTGGACCCCTACGATCACTCGGCTACATATGCCTCTCCCTAATATCAGGTGCTCTCTTTTGATGACTTCTGTAACCGTAAAAGCCTTGGTTTCATGCATGTTAACATTAGAAGCCTCCTCCCTAAGTTTTTTTTATTCACTGCTTTAGCACACTCTGCCAACCCGGATGTCCTAGCCGTGTCTGAATCCTGGCTTAGGAAGACCACCAAAACCCTGAAATTTAGATAAAACTGCCAAAGGGGGCGGTGTTGCAATCTACTGCAGAGATAGCCTGCAGAGTTCTGTCTTACTATCCAGGTCTGTGCCAAAACAATTCAAGCTTCTACTTTTAAAATCCACCTTTCCAGAAACAAGTCTCTCACCGTTGCCGCTTGCTACAGACAACCCTCTGTGCCCAGCTGTGCCCTGGACACCATATGTGAATTGATTGCCCCCCATCTATCTTCAGAGCTTGTGCTGCTAGGTGACCTAAACTGGGACATGCTTAACACCCCGGCCATCCTACAATCTAAGCTTGATGCCCTCAATCTCACACAAATGATCAATGAACCCACCAGGTACAACCTCAAATCCGTAAACACGGGCACCCTCATAGATATCATCCTAACCAACTTGCCCTCCAAATACACCTCTGCTGTTTTCAACCAAGATCTCAGCAATCACTGCCTCATTGCCTGCATCCGTTATGGGTTTGCGGTCAAACGACCACCCCTCATCACTGTCAAACGCTCCCTAAAACACTTCAGCGAGCAGGCCTTTCTAATCGACCTGGCCCGGGTATCCTGGAAGGATATTGACCACATCCCGTCAGTAGAGGATGCCTGGTTATTCTTTAAAAGTGCCTTCCTCACCATCTTAAATAAGCATGCCCCATTCAAAAAATGTAGAACCAGGAACAGATATAGCCCTTGGTTCTCTCCGGACCTGACTGCCCTTGACCAGCACAAAAACATCCTGTGGCATTCTGCATTAGCATCGAATATCCCCCGTGATATGCAACTTTTCAGGGAAGTCAGGAACCAATATACACAGGCAGTTAGGAAAGCAAAGGCTAGCTTTTCAAGCAGAAATTTGCATCCTGTAGCACAAACTCAAAAAAGTTCTGGGACACTGTAAAGTCCATGGAGAATAAGAGCACCTCCTCACAACTGCCCACTGCACTGAGGCTAGGAAACACACCACCGATAAATCCACGATAATTGAGAATTTCAATAAACATTTCTCTATGGCTTGCCATGCTTTCCACCTGGCTACCCCTACCTCGGTCAACAGCCTTGCACCCCCCACAGCAACTCGCCCAAGCCTCCCCCATTTCTCCTTCACCCAAATCATGATAGCTGATGTTCTGAAAGAGATGCAAATTCTGGACACCTTCAAATCAGCTGGGCTAGACAATCTGGACACTCTCTTTCTAAAATGATCTGCCGAAATTGTTGCAACCCCTATTACTAGCCTGTTCAACCTCTCTTTCGTATCGTCTGAGATCCCCAAAGATTAGAAAGCTGCCGCGGTCATCCCCCTCTTCAAAGGGGGAGACACTCTAGACCCAAACTGCTACAGATCTATATCTATCCTACCCTGCCTTTCTAAGGTCTTCGAAAGCCAAGTTAACAAACAGATCACCGACCATTTCGAATCCCACCGTACCTTCTCCGCTATGCAATCTGGTTTCAGAGCTGGTCATAGGTTCACCTCAGCCACGCTCAAGGTCCTAAACGATATCATAACCGCCATCGATAAGAGACATTACTGTGCAGCCGTCTTCATCGAAACTGGCCAAGGCTTTCAACTCTGTCAATCACCAGATTCTTATTGGCAGACTCAACAGCCTTGGTTTCTCAAATGATTGCCTCGCCTGCTTCACCAACTACTTCTCTGATAGAGTTCAGTGTGTCAAATTGGAGTGCCTGTTGTCCGGACCTCTGGCAGTCTCTGTGGGGGTGCCACAGGGTTCAATTCTCGGGCCGACTCTCTTCTCTGTATACATCAATGATGTCACTCTTGCTGCTGGTGATTCTCTGATCCACCTCTACGCAGACGACACCATTCTGTATACCTCTGGCCCTTCTTTGGACACTGTGTTAACTAACCCCCAGATGAGCGTCAATGCCATACTCTCCTTCTGTGGCCTCCAACTGCTCTTAAATGCAAGTAAAACTAAATGCATGCTCTTCAACAGATCGCTGCCCGCACCTGCCCGCCCGTCCAGCATCACTACTCTGGATGGTTCTGATTTAGAATATGTGGACAACTACAAATACCTAGGTGTTTGGTTAGACTGTAAACTCTCCTTCCAGACTCACATTAAGCATCTCCAATCCAAAATTAAATCTCCAATCGGCTTCCTATTTCGCAACAAAGCATCCTTCACTCATGCTGCCAAACATACCCTCGTAAACTGACCATCCTACCGATCCTCGACTTCGGCGGTGTCATTTACAAAATAGCCTCCAACACTCTACTCAACAAATTTGATGCAGTCTATCACAGTGCCATCCGTTTTGTCACCAAAGCCCCATATACTACCCACCACTGTGACCTGTACACTCTCGTTGGCTAGCCCTCGCTTCATACTCGTAGCCACCCTGCTGGCTCCAGGCCATCTACAAGTCTCTGCTAGTTAAAGCCCCGCCTTATCTCAGCTCACTGGTCACCATAGCAGCACCCACCCGTAGCACGTGCTCCAGCAGGTATATCTCACGGGTCACCCCCATAGCCAATTCTTCCTTTGGCCGCCTCTCCTTCCAGTTCTTGGCTGCCAATGACTGGAACGAACTGCAAAAATCACTGAAGCTGGAGACTCATATCTCCCTCACTAGCTTTAAGCACCAGCTGTCAGAGCAGCTTACCGATCACTGCACCTGTACACAGCCCATCTGTAAATAGCCCATCCAACTACCTCATCCCCATACTGTATTTATTTATTTATCTTGCTCCTTTGCACCCCAGTATCTCTACTTGCACATTCATCATCTGCACATCTACCATTCTAGTGTTTAATTGCTATATTGTAATTACTTCGCCACTATGGCCTATTTATTGCCTTACCTCCCTTATCCTACCTCATTTGCACACACTGTATATAGACTTTTCTACTGTATTATTGACTGTATGTTTGTTTATTCCATGTGTAACTCTGTGTTGTTGTATGTGTCGAACTGCTTTGCTTTATCTTGGCCAGGTCGCAGTTGTAAATGAGAACTTGTTCTCAATTAGCCTACCTGGTTAAATAAAGGTGAAATAAAAAAATAAAAAAATAAAACCCTAACAATGCTGGGTCAATCCCAATCACATCCAGTTGTGATACAGCCTGGAAACAAACCAGGGTCTGTAGTGACACCTTTATCACTGAGATGCAGTGCCTTAGACCGATGCGCCACGGGTGCCCCTTGTTAGCTACCCTTTGTTAGCTTACGATTTTAAATGGATCCGATTATTTAAAGTGACTTGTAGGAGAGCTTTGGTTCATAATGCTTTATTCTAGAAACAAGCTTTAAAATACCCAGGAAAGACGTGACTCAGATGTATATGGGGATATCATGGTTTTGTTTCTTTGACATTGAGGCTGAGCTACAACCTTCTATAGCCGAGGATACAAAAATTGACTTTGCTTGGGAAGTAATCAAATTATGTCACAATCAATTGATTAAGCTATTCACTTTCTGTACAATAGAATATGTTTAAACCCAGACAGCTTTGAATGAAACGCTTGTGACCTTCTCTCGTTGGGTTAAGCCACGGAAGAGAGTAGCAGTTAAAGCTTAAATTTTTCTGTGTCGGTAGGCATATCTAGGTTCATTTATTATGATATGTTACGTTCCTTATGGTATGTAGTCATTTGTGGATGTCCATCACCCATTTTGCATGATATGTTACGAATTACAATTCATATTATATGTTATGTACACTATTTACAATTACAAAATGTACAATATGATATGAACTTGCAAAATTATGATATGTTACGAATTCTAGCTAGGTGGCTAACGTTAGCTAGCTGGCTAACGTTAGCTAGGCTAGGGGTGAGGGTTAGGGGTAAGTTTAGGAGTTAGGTTAAAGGGTTAAGGTTAGGGTTAGGGGAAGAGTTAGCTAACATGCTAAATAGTTGCAAAGTAGCTAAAAAGTAGTTTAAAAGTTGCTAATTAGCTAAAATTGTCCATGACAAGATTTGAACTTGCAACGTTGGGTTGCTAGACGTTCGCGTTATACGTCTCATGTAACCATACCAAACGTGCCATATCATACAAATTTGAGTGTTACAGATTTACTTTTATTGTTACATCTAGTCTATGAGACCAGGCTGATCTCTCTGTCCATTCTTAGCCAATAATTTAGTCAATTTGTGTGGTATGAAACATTCTGCTATAATGTAAAATAACATAGAATTGTATAATTTTTTTATAAAATGCACATTTTTCACTGACCTGCAAATAGGATGAAATACCACATTTTTTATTACCTTTATTTAACTAGGTAAGCCAGTTAAGAACAAATTCTTATTTTCAATGACGGCAGAACAACAGATTTCTACCTTGTCAGCTCAGGGATTCGATCTTGCAACCTTTTGGTTACAATTCCAATGCTCTAACCATTAGGCTACCTGCTGCCCCATTTACACAAGTATTCAGACCCTTTACTCAGTACTTTGTTGAAGCACCTTTGGCAGCAATTACAGCCTCAAGTATTCTTGGAAAGAACACTACAAACTTAGCACACCTGTATTTGGGGAGTTTCTCTCATTCCTCTCTGCAGATCCTCTCAGGCTCTGTCAGGTTGGATGGAGAGCGTTGCTGCACAGCTTTTTTCAGGTCTCTCCAGAGATGCTCGATCGGGTTCAAGTCCGAGCTCTGACTCGGCCACTCAAGGACATTCAGAGACTTGTCCCGAAGTCACTTCTGCGTTGTCTTGGCTGTGTGCTCAGGGTCGTTGTCCTATTGGAAGGTGAACCTTCGCCCCAGTCTGAAGTCCTGAGCGCTCTGGAGCAGGTTTTCATCAAGGATCTCTCTGTATTTTGCTCCGTTCGTCTTTGCCTCAATCCTGACTAGTCTCCCAGTCCCTGCCGCTGAAAAACATCCCCGCAACATGATGCTGCCACCACCATGCTTCACCGTAGGTATGGTGCCAGGTTTCCTCCAGACGTGACGCTTGGCATTCAGGCCAAAGAGGTCTTGGTTTCATCAGATCAGAGAATCTTGTTTCTCATGGTCTGAGAGTCTTTAGGTGCCATTTGGCAAACTCCAATCGGGCTGTCATGTGCCTTTTACTGAGGAGTAGCTTCCGTCTGGACACTCTACCACAAAGGCCTGATTTGTGGAATGCTGCAGAGATGGTTGTCCTTCTGGAAGGTTCTCCCATCTCTACAGAGGAACTCTAGAGCTCTGTCAGAGTGACCATTGGGTTCTTGGTCACCTCCCAGACCAAGGCCCTTCTCCCTCAATTGCTCAGTTTGGCAGGGCGGCCAGCTCTCGGAAGAGTCTTGGTGGTTCCATACCATTTAAGATTGATGGAGGCCACAGTGTTCTTGGGGACCTTCATGGTTGCCAAAATTGTTTTGTACCCTTCACCAGATCTGTGCCTCGACACAATCCTGTCTCAGAGCTCTACGGACAATTCCTTCAACCTCATGGCTTGGTATTTGCTCTGACATGCTCTGTCAACTGGACATTATATAGACAGCTGCGTGCCTTTCCAAATCATGTCCAATCACAGGTGGACTCCAATCAAGTTGTAGAAACATCTCAAGGAGGATCAATGGAAACAGAATGTACTTGAGCTCAATTTCGAGTCTCATAGCAAAGGGTCTGAATACTTATGTAAATAAGGTATTTCTGTTTATTATTTTTAATACATTTGCAAAAAATTCAAAAAACCTGTTTTCGCTTTGTCATTATGGGGTATTGTGTGTAGATTGCTGAGATACATTTTTTTTAAATACATTTTAGAATAAGGCTGTAAAGTAACAAAATGTTGAAAAAGTCAGGAGGTCTGAGTACTTTCCGAAGGCACTGTAATACTTACAGGACAAAGACCAGTTTCTAAAACTGGTCTGTGCAAAAGTGAGGATAAACGGTAGACAGTGTTCTCTGCTATCCACTTTCTTTTAATTATTATTTTGAGTATAGGGGAGAGTCACTTGTTTTTCAGGCGTTCAGGGAGGGTTTAGGTCAAATGTATTTTGCTGAAGGGCGGACCACACATTTTCATTACAGAGAGGTCAGATTTTCTCCATGTAACCCTTGTTATAAATAACGTTCACTCCCTAAGGGTGCATAGGGTACATTAGTCAGAATGATTCTTGCACAGTAGGGTTTTCCCACTGCCGTGTCTTTAACCACTCAATGCTTTAAAAAACAAACATGTACTCTAGATCCACACTTCAATGAAAATCAAGAAAGACCTTTCATGATACCTAACAACCTTTAACCCAATTCAATAATAACAACATAATGTAGAATACATTACAGATGCTCCCCTGTCTGGACATCATGTGCCTTTGAGTAAAAGTGTTTGGCTTGACTGATGCATGTCTCCATCACAGAGGGAAGTCTTGTGAGTGACACTAGTAGGGACTGATATGGTAACGTGACAGTAATGTCTACACACACACACGAGGGGAACTCATGACAAACCTCGGCGGCCCAGTGGATACTCGCCAATTATTGGGCCAGATTCCAGATCCCCTCTGAACAGCACATCATTAAGTTGATTTCAAACCGGCCATTACAGAGTGACCACACTATTGCATGCTAATGACCAGGATTTGCTCATGTGCCATCATATGTTTAGTAGTCCCTCCCCCTGCCAGCAGCATACCAGGGGACCTTAAGATGAGTCTTGTGAGGCCTGTGGGCATCCTAGAGCAAAACAACCTGTACGTGTTCGTGAGAGTCTCACCTTTCCACAGAGGGGTCATATTAGTGTGTAGCCTAACTGTTCAGACGCTACAGATCACAGCAGATCGGCTGTACCTTCAGACACTTGTGGGGGTCGTAGAGCAAAATGGAGAACACCATTGTGTTCAGACCGTTAAGACGCTACAGAAGATTTTGTGAGAAGACCGTTTTTCAGGATGTCTTATGGTCTGACAAACACCGCTCTGGCTCTGTCACCTTTCACCGCAGATGTGGAAGTGCGACATCAGCGGATGCGGTGGATTGAGACATCTCTATTTAAAACTCAAAGATTCTTCTGGGGATTTTTTTATTATGCTAATTCGATTTTTGCTGGGGCATGGACATCGACTCTAGGGGGTGAAATAAATACATTTAAAAATCCTTAAAGTAGCAATCAGCAGTTGAAAAAATAACAAAGCAAATCCCCCACCCCTCTTTTGGTAAAAAGCTGAGGGATGGGGTTGGAGAAGTTTAACGACTCTCAAATTCATAGACAGAGCTATGGATCCATGGACCGACCATCCATGATATCAAAATTATGTTTTGAGGTTATATAGTGTTTATTTACATTTACTTTGTTTGCAAACAGAGTAAAACAAGCTTATATTTTGGGTTCTGATAAAAATATGGATGTAGCAACTACAGATTACCCCTTTAAAGATTATTTGAATCAATATTTTGGGGTGGTGGGGGTGGTCTATACCTGGCATTTCAGAAGAGGATGGGTTAATTTGGCCTATAGACTGCCAAGGATTTCAGAGGAGGTGTGGAATAGCGCTAGGCCAAATATCTCAATGCTCCCCTGAGATTTTATGTTTACAGTAATGGAATTTAATTTGACATAATTTTTTTTTCTCCACAAACTATTTTGTCTTTAAAGCAAGATATGGATTACAACCCCAGGGCTGCTTTTTCAGACCCGGCCTACTCCCCACTGAAGATATACATGTTCAATGGAGAAACTCCATTTACCTAAAGTGCTCTCTTGTGATGGTAAACAAGCACCATCCACTACAAATCAAATCAAATCAAATTTTATTTGTCACATACACATGGTTAGCAGATGTTAATGCGAGTGTAGCGAAATGCTTGTGCTTCTAATTCCGACTATGCAGTAATATCTAACAAGTAATCTAACAATTTCACAACAACTACCTTATACACACAAGTGTAAAGGAATGACTAAGAATATGTACATAAAAATGTATGAATGAGTGATGGCCGAACAGCATAGGCAAGATGCAGTAGATGGTATAGAGTAGAGTATATACATATGAGATGAGTAATGTAGGGTATGTAAACATTACATAAAATGGCATTGTTTAAAGTGGCTAGTGATACATTTATTACATGAATTTTTCATTATTGAAGTGGCTAGAGATGAGTCAGTATGTTAGCAGCAGCCACTCAATGTTAGTGATGGCTGTTTAACAGTCTGATGGCCTTGAGATAGAAGCTGTTTTTCAGTCTCTCGGTCCCCGCTTTGATGCACCTGTACTGACCTCGCCTTCTGGATGATAACGGGGTGAACAGGCAGTGGCTCGGGTGGTTGTTGTCCTTGATGATCTTTTTGCCCTTCCTGTGACATCGGGTGGTGTAGGTGTCCTGGAGGGCAGGTAGTTCGCCCCCGGTGATGCGTTGTGCAGACCTCACTACCCTCTGGAGAGCCTTACGGTTGTGGGCGGAGCAGTTGCCGTACCTGGCGGTGATACAGCCCGACAGGATGCTCTCGATTTTGCGTCTGTAAACGTTTTTGAGTGTTTTTGGTGACAAGCTGAATTTCTTCAGCCTCCTGAGGTTGAAGAGGCAATGCTGCGCCTTCTTCAACACGCTGTCTGTGTGGGTGGACCATTTCAGTTTGTCCGTGATGTGTATGCCGAGGAACTTAAAACTTTCCACTTTCTCCACTACTGTCCCGTAGATGTGGATAGGGGGGTGCTCCCTCTGCTGTTTCCTGAATTCCACGATCATCTCCTTTGTTTTGTTTTCCTGACACCACACTCCGAGGGCCCTCACCTCCTCCCTGTAGGCCGTCTCGTCGTTGTTGGTAATCAAGCCTACCACTGTAGTGTCGTCTGCAAACTTGATGATTGAGTTGGAGGCGTGCATGGCCACGCAGTCATGGGTGAACAGGGAGTACAGGAGAGGGCTGATAACTCACCCTTGTGGGGCCCCAGTGTTGAGGATCAGCGGGGTGGAGATGTTGTTTGCTACCCTCACCACCTGGGGGCGGCCCGTCAGGGAGTCCAGTACCCAGTTGCACAGGGCGGGGTCGAGACCCAGGGTCTCAAGCTTAATGACGAGTTTGGAGGGTACTATGGTGTTAAATGCTGAGCTGTAGTCGATGAACAGCATTCTTACATAGGCATTCCTTTTGTCCAGATGGGTTTATGCAGTGTGCAGTGTGATTGCGATTGCGTCGTCTGTGGACCTATTGGGGCGGTAAGCAAATTGGAGTGGGTCTAGGGTGTCAGGTAGGGTGGAGGTGATATGGTCCTTGACTAGTCTCTCAAAGCAATTCATGATGATGGAAGTGAGTGCTACGGGGCGATAGTCATTTAGCTCAGTTACCTTAGCTTTCTTGGGAACAGGAACAATGGTGGCCCTCTTGAAGCATGTGGGAACAGCAGACTGGGATATGGATTGATTGAATATGTCCGTAAACACACCAGCCAGCTGGTCTGCGCATGCTCTGAGGATGCGGCTGGGGATGCCATTTGAGCCGGCAGCCTTGTGAGGGTTAACACGGTTAAATGTTTTACTCACGTCAGCTGCAGTGAAGGAGAGCCCGCAGGTTTTGGTAGCGGCCCGTGTCAGTGGCACTGTATTGTCCCCAAAGCGAGCAAAGAAGTTGTTTAGTTTGTCTGGGAGCAAGACATCGTGGTCCACGACGGGGCTGGTTTTCCTTTTGTAGTCCGTGATTGACTGTAGACCCTGCCACATACCTCTTGTGTCTGAGCCGTTGAATTGCGACTCTACTTTGTCTCTATACTGACGCTTAGTACACAGGATCATCCTTCAATACAAATATTTACTCCACTCATGCAATCTTTCAATTATGTAAAAGAACCTTTGTCCTGAGAGAAGACTGTGTGCCCAGTGTGTGTGTGTGTGTGTCTGTGTGAGAGAGATAGAGAGCGAAACCCTACTGTGATGGTCTGGGCATAAATCACACAAAAATAACACTAGACACTATAGAACAGAAAACTTTTACTATCTCATCCTGGAATATAAAAGGTCTGAGGTCAACTGCCTTTGGCCTAAAGAGAAGGAACCCAGATTCCTCAAAGAAATTGGAAATGCAGACATTGTAATCCTACAAGAAACATGGTATAAAGGAGACAGACCCACTGGCTGCAATCTAGGTTACAGAGTCCCATCCACCAAACTGCCAGGTGTAAAGCAGTGAAGAGACTCAGGGGGTATGCTAATTTGGTATAGAGCAGACCTAAACCACTCTATTAAATTAGTAAAAACAGGAACATTTTACAGTTGGCTAGAAATTAATAAGGAAATGATCTCAACGGAGAAAAATGTCCTCATGTGTGCTACCTATATCCCCCCAGTGGAATCCCCATAATTTAACGACGACAGCTTCTCCATCTTATAGGGGGAGATCAACAATTTCCAGGCCCAGAGACATGTACTAGTCTGTGGCGACCTAAACGCCAGAACTGGACAAGAACTTGACACCCTCAGCACACATGGGGACAAACACCTACCTGGAGGTGACAGCATTCCCTCCCCTATATGCCCCCTAGACATAACTACAACAACATAACCAACAAAAACAGGTCACAACTCCTACAGCTCTGTCGGATGCTGGATATGTACATAGTCAATGGTAGGCTTCGAGGGGACTCCTATGGTAGGTACTGTACACCTACAGTATAGATCACCTCTTGGCAGTAGAACTGTAGACTACTTTATCACTGACCTCAACCCAGAGTCTCTTAGAGCGTTCACAGTCAGTTGTCACGTTGGTAACAATAATTTGAGAGACAGGCGCAGGAATGCGTGATCTGGGTTTTATTCAGCCCAAATTACGGCGTACCGTGTAAAGGCACGGGGACGAAGACCAAACAAACACGTAACAAAACACATAGGGTAGAAACACAAAACAAAAGAGCGAGGTGTACCTCGAATAAATAACACACACGCACAATGATTAACACACGGGACGAGACCCGTAATCATCTGCACAATCCACAAGGGCACGAAAGCCCAAAACACACAGCACAGGTACTCACACGCACCAAAGGTTCATTGTAAAAATAATCGACAAGACCATGGAAACCAAAGGGCACATATATACAAATACTAGTGGGAATAGGGGACAGATGTGCATGATGAAAGATCTAGAGGGATCCGTGACATCAGTCCACTGACACCCCTATCAGATCACAGCAAAATCACACTCTACTTTAACAGAGCTTTGCTCAATCATGAGGCATCAAAGCCAAAGGAACTGAGTCATATTAAGAAATGCTATAGATGGAAGGAAAGTAGTGTGGAAATCTACCAAAAAACAATTAGGCAACAACAAATTCAATCCCTTCTAGACAATTTCCTGGACAAAATGTTTCACTGTAATAGTGAAGGTGTCAACTTGGCAGTAGAATACCCAAACAGTATATTTGACCTCTCAGCTTCCCTATCGAATCTAAAAATTTCAAGCAGACAACCTAAGAAAATTAACAACAATGACAAATGGTTTGATGAAGAATGCAAAAACCTAAGAAGGAAATTGAGAAACCCATCTAACAAAAAACATAGAAAACCAGAAAACCTGAGCCTACGTATTCACTATGGTGAATCATTAAAACAATACAGAAATACAATACGGAAAAGAAGGAACAGCACATCAGAAATCAGCTCAATGTAATTGAAAAATCCATAGAATCTAACCACTTCTGGGTAAATTGGACAACTCTAAACAAACAACAACATAAAGAGTTATCTATCCAAAACGGAGATGTACGGATTCTTCAATCTTTTAGGCTCTACAACAAAGATCAAACACCAAAATACATGATCAAATACAAATCTTAGAATCAACTATTAAAGACTACTAGAACCCACTGGATTCTTCAATTACATTGAATGAACTACAGGACAAAATACAAACCCTCCAACCAAAAAAGGCCTGTGGGGTTGAAGGTATCCTAAATGAAATGATAAAATATACAGACCACAAATTCCAATTGGCTATACTTAAACTCTTTAACATCATCCTCAGCTCTGGCATATTCCCCAATATTTGGAACCAAGGACTGATCACCCCAATCCACAAAAGTGGAAACAAATTTGACCCCAATAACTATGCGTCAACAGAAATCTTGGGAAAATCCTCTGCATTATCATTAACAGCAGACTCGTACATTTCCTCAGCAAAAACAATGTATTGAGAAAATGTCAAATGGGCTTGTTACCAAATTACCATACTCACCCTGCACACCCTAATTGACAAACACAAAACAAAGGCAAAGTCTTCTCATGCTTTGTTGATTTCAAAAAAGCTTTCGACTTAATTTGGCATGAGGGCCTGCTATACAAATTGATGGAAAGTGGTGTTGGGGGAAAAATATACAACATTACAAAATCCATGTACACAAAACAACAAGTGTGCGGTTAAAATTGGCAAAAAAACACACACGTGTTCTTCAACATATATATCAACAAATTGGCGAGGGCACTAGAACGGTCTGCAGCACCTGGCCTCACCCTACTAGAATCTGAAGTCAAATGTCTACTGTTTGTGTAACGGGTGTCCTCCTCCTCTTCGGAAGAAGAGGAGGAGTAGGGATTGGACCAAAGCGCAGCGTGATAATTTGACATAACGAAGTTTATTAAAGTAAAGACGAAAAACCGAAAACACTTCAACAAACTACAAAATAACAAAACGACGTAGACAGAACTGAACATGGAACTTACATAAATACACGAAGAACTCACGAACAGGAACAGACTACATCAAACGAACGAACAAACCGAAACAGTCCCGTGTGGTGCAACATACACAGACACAGAAGACAATCACCCACAAACAAACAGTGTGAACAGCCTACCTTTATATGGTTCTCAATCAGAGGAAACGTCAAACACCTGTCCCTGATTGAGAACCATATAAGGCTAATTACAAATGACCTAAACATAGAAACACAAAACATAGAATGCCCACCCCAACTCACGCCCTGACCAACTAAACACATACAAAAATAACAGAAAACAGGTCAGGAACGTGACAGAACCCCCCCCCTCAAGGTGCCAACTCCGGACGCACCACCAAAAGTCTAGGGGAGGGTCTGGGTGGGCATCTGTCCACGGTGGCGGCTCAGGCTCTGGGCGTGGTCATGGCTGGATGACGGCTCTGGCTGGTCATGGCTGGATGACGGCTCTGGCTGGTCATGGCTGGATGACGGCTCTGGCTGGTCATGGCTGGATGACGGCTCTGGCTGGTCATGGCTGGATGACGGCTCTGGCTGGTCATGGCTGAATGACGGCTCTGGCTGGTCATGGCTGGATGACGGCTCTGGCTGGTCATGGCTGGATGACGGCTCTGGCTGGTCATGGCTGGATGACGGCTCTGGCTGGTCATGGCTCGCTGACGGCTCTGGCTGGTCATGTCTGGCGGAAGGCTCTGGCTGATCCTGTCTGACGGAAGGCTCTGGCTGATCCTGTCTGGCGGAAGGCTCTGGCTGATCCTGTCTGGCGGAAGGCTCTGGCTGATCCTGTCTGGCAGAAGGCTCTGGCTGATCCTGTCTGGCGGAAGGCTCTAGCGGCTCCTGTCTGGCGGAAGGCTCTAGCGGCTCCTGTCTGGCGGAAGGCTCTAGCGGCTCCTGTCTGGCGGACGGCTCTGTAGGCTCATGGCAGACGGGCGGCTTTGCAGGCTCATGGCAGACGGGCGGCTTTGAAGGCTCAGTACCGACGGGCAGTTCATGCGACGCTTGGCAGACGGACAGTTCAGACGGCGTTGGGCAGACGGGCAGTTCAGGCGCCGCTGGGCAGACGGGCAGTTCAGGTGCCGCTGGGCAGACGGGCAGTTCAGGCGCCGCTGGGCAGACGGCAGACTCTGGCCGGCTGAGACGCACTGTAGGCCTGGTGCGTGGTGCCGGAACTGGAGGTACCGGGCTAAAGACACGCACCTTCAGGCTAGTGCGGGGAACAACAACAGGGCACACTGGACTCTCAAGGCGTACTATAGGCCTGGTGCGTGGTACCGGAACTGGTGGCACCGGGCTGAGGGCACGCACATCAGGGCGAGTACGGGGAGAAGGAACAGTGCGTACAGGGCTCTGGAGACGCACAGGAGGCTTGATGCGTGGTGCCGGGACTGGAGGCACTGGGCTGGAGACACGCACCACAGGGAGAGTGCGTGGAGGAGGAACAGGGCTCTGGAGACGCACTGGAAGCCTGGTGCGTGGTGTAGGCACTGGTGGTACTGGCCTGGAGCGGGGAGGTGGCGCCGGAAATACCGGACCGTGCAGGCGTACTGGCTCCCTTGAGCACCGAGCCTGCCCAACCTTACCTGGTTGTATGCTCCCCGTCGCCCGACCAGTGCGGGGAGGTGGAATAACCCGCACCGGGCTATGTAAGCGAACCGGGGACACCATGCGTAAGGCTGGTGCCATGTAAGCCGGCCCGAGGAGACGCACTGGTGGCCAGATGTGTAGAGCCGGCTTCATGGCACTTGGCTCAATGCTCAATCTGGCCCGGCCGATACGAGGAGCTGGTATGTACCGCACCGGGCTATGCACACGTACAGGAGACACCATGCGCTCTACTGCGTAACACGGTGTCTGCCCGTACTCTCGCTCTCCACGGTAAGTACAGGGAGTAGGCGCAGGTCTCCTACCTGACTTCGCCACTCTCCCTTTTAGCCCCCCCCCCAAGAAATTTTTGGGGTTTCTTTTCGGGTTTCCAGCCACGTCTCCTTGCTGCCTCCTCATACCACCGCTCCTGGGCTTTAGCTGCCTCCCTCTCTTCAAAAGAGCGGCGATATTCCCCTGTCTGAGCCCAGGGTCCTTTTCCGTCCAATATTTCCTCCCAAGTCCACGAGTCCTGGTTCTTTGGCCGCTGCTGCTGGTTCCTCTCACGCTGCTTGATCCATGGTTGGTGGGTGATTCTGTAACGGGTGTCCTCCTCCTCTTCGGAAGAAGAGGAGGAGTAGGGATTGGACCAAAGCGCAGCGTGATAATTTGACATAACGAAGTTTATTAAAGTAAAGACGAAAAACCGAAAACACTTCAACAAACTACAAAATAACAAAACGACGTAGACAGACCTGAACATGGAACTTACATAAATACACGAAGAACTCACGAACAGGAACAGACTACATCAAACGAACGAACAAACCGAAACAGTCCCGTCTGGTGCAACATACACAGACACAGAAGACAATCACCCACAAACAAACAGTGTGAACAGCCTACCTTTATATGGTTCTCAATCAGAGGAAACGTCAAACACCTGTCCCTGATTGAGAACCATATAAGGCTAATTACAAATGACCTAAACATAGAAACACAAAACATAGAATGCCCACCCCAACTCACGCCCTGACCAACTAAACACATACAAAAATAACAGAAAACAGGTCAGGAACGTGACAGTTTGCTGATGATCTGGTGCTTCTCTCTCCAACCATTGAGGGGCTACAGCAGAACATAGATCTTCTGCACAGATTCTGTCAAACCTGGGCCCTGACAGTAAATCTCAGTAAGACAAAAAAGGTCCAGTTGCCAGGACCACGAATACAAATTCCATCTAGACACCGTTGCCCTAGAGCACACAAACAACTATACATACCTCGGCCTAAACATCAGGGCCACAGGTAACTTCCACAAGGCTGTGAACAATCTGAGAGACAAGTCAAGAAGGGCCTTCTATGCCATCAAAAGGAACATAAAATTAGGATCTGGCTAAAAATACTTGAATCCGTTATAGAACCCATTGCCCTTCATGGTTGTGAGGTCTGGGGTCCGCTTACCAACCAAGATTTCACAAAATGGGACAAACATCAAATTGAGACTGCATGCAGAATTCTGCAGAAATATCCCCTGTGAACAACGTAGAACACCAAATAATGCATGTGGAGGAGAATTAGGCCGATACCCACTAATTATCAAAATCCAGAAAAGAGCTGTGAAATTTTACAACCACCTAAAAGGAAGTGATTCCCAAACCTTCCATAACAAACCCATCACCTACAGAGAAATTAACCTGGAGAAGAGCCCTCTAAGCAAGCTGGTCCTGGGGCTCTGTTCACAAACGCAAACAGATCCCACAGAGCCCCAGGACAGCAACACAATTAGACCCAACCAAATCATGAGAAAACAAAAAGATAATTACTTGACACATTGGAAATCATTTATAGAAATACAGAGCAAACTAGAATGCTATTTGGCCCTAAACAGAGAGTACACAGTGGCAGAATACTTGACCACTGTGACTGACCCAAAATTAAGTGTCACGACTTCCGCCGAAGTCGGTCCCTCTCCTTGTTCGGGCGGCGTTCAGCGGTCGACGTCACCTGGTTTCTAGCCACCGCCGATCCATTTTTCATTTTCCATTTGTTCTGTCTTTGTCTTTTCACACCTGGCTTCACTTATTCAATTACTTGTTTATTATTTAACCCCCTGTTCTACATGTTGTATTTGTGAGTAATTGTTTGTTGTATTGTGGTCCGCATTGGGCTTGGTAATTCTCTTGTATTTTGATGACTTTGAGTAAAGTTACTTTTATTTACTCATCTCTGCTGTCTTCCGCCTGACTCTGCACCAGCTACACACAGACCTTTACATTAAGGAAAGCTTTGACTATGTACAGACTCAGTGAGCATAGCCTTGCTATTGAGAAAGGCTGCCAAAGACAGACCTGGCTCTCAAGAGAAGACAGGCTATGTGCACACTGCCCACAAAATGAGGTGGAAACTGAGCTGCACTTCCTAACCTCCTGCCAAATGTATGACCATATTAGAGACATATATTTCCCTCCGATTACACAGACCCACAAAGAATTTGAAAACAAATCCAATTTGATAAACTTCCATATCTATTGTGTGAAATACCACAGTGTGCAATCACAGCAGCAATATTTGTGACCTGTTGTCACAAGAAAAGGGCAACCAGTGAAGAACAAACACCACTGTAAATACAACCTATATTTATGTTTATTTATTTTCCCTTTTGTAATTTAACTATTTGCACATCATTACAACACTGTATATATACATAATAGCAACTTTTTTAAGTGTAATGTTTACTGTACATTTTTTATTGTCTATATCACTTTTCTTTATTCTCTATTTCACTTGCTTAGGCAATGTAAACATATGTTTCCCATGCCAATAACACCCTTAAATTGAAATTGAATTGAGAGAGAGATGTTATATGTCATAGTTTGGCTCATTAGAAGGGGGAGAAGGGGGAGGAGGTTGAATCACATACAGTATTTTTCTCTGGTATATGGTACTGATGTCAGGGTTATACAGTAAAGAGTGTTTAGGATTCCAATGACTCTAAATGTGTTATTGTTTCTATTAGTTCAACATTGTGCTTTAGCAACACAATCATTTTTTTGTCATGCCAATAAAAGAGAGACCGAGAAAGAGAGGTGGAGCTAGTGCCCTGAAAGGTTCTATTCTACGGTCGCGAGGTTCTGATCAGCTGCTTGCCTTGCTGTTGTAATTGGGTTCACATGAGAGGCTGGTGGTGGGACTCATTTCAGTTACAATCAGCAACAGCAGTAGTCTCGTGTTCAAATCTCTCTTTACTTACTCTCTCTAACTCTCTCCATCCCTCCTTCCCCTATTTTGCTCTCTCTCTCCCCTCATCTCTCTTTTTTTCTCCTTCTCCTGTATTCTCTCTCCTCTTTGCTCGCCTGTTGAGATTATTCACTCATAACTCAGAGGACCCAACATCCTAGCTGAGTCCAGACTGGAGCCATGGCTCCAGAAAAGGAAAGCAATGGTCTCGAAAACTACGCATTTGCTGTAAGTATAAACACAATTATTCCCGTGCTGGAGGATTATGTTGACATTTGCTGTAAGTATAAACACAATTATTCCCGTGCTGGAGGATTATGTTGACATTTGCTGTAAGTATAAACACAATTATTCCCGTGCTGGAGGATTATGTTGACATTTGCTGCAGTGACTTTGAGTAAAGATTATGTTCATAGTAAACCTAAAAGTTACAGGCTGTAAAGCATAAACACTGTAACATTTAGATATGTTTACACAATATTCAACAATGATAGTTTCTTAGTATCGGAGACAAACATTTGCGAGCGCCACCTATTACAGGTACAAGTTCTGAGGGAACACATGTAATGCATTTTCTGCACATAGATGAATGTGTAAACTCAAACAAAGAAACACATTCCAAGTGATTTTCAGCCTTGGTGATATATTGATTTCTTCCTCTTAACTAATTACCATATCATAACACATGTGGTACTCTTCAGATTGCATATTGTAGTTTTGTAATACTATAACGGGCTACAATAGTAAGTTAATCATTTCCAAGAAGTCTGAGTGAATTGATAAGAACTGAGTGACTTGAATTCCTTAGAATGGGTCTTGTTTATATGAATGCTACTTCAACCCAACAGTCACTTGTATACCTTGAAATAGGATGTGTGCTCTATTATGGATTTGGTTGAGCAGAATGAAGCTGAGAAGTGTTGTTAACTTTCTATATGGTTCCGCCGGTACGATCACCTGACCCGCAATTAGTCCCTCATGCATAACTTACTTATAATGGTTCTCTGGTGCAAATAATTGACCGCAAAATTACAGGAAACAGTAAGGGGCAAGAAAAAACTTGAAGGATACTGGGTTTCTATGCGAGATGTTGAATTTGTTGATTTGTTGACACATATATTTCTGATAAAATTGATTTAGTCCATGATAGCCCTGAAAATGTATTTAGCTACACATATTAGCCACTAATTTGTAGTTTATAAGTGTGTATATAAGTAGCTAATAAGGCTTTTATTTTCTGCATAAATATTGTCCAGAAATGTACATTGTACAGAAAGGGGCACACCTCCCCAACCCCATGATCAAAATCATATAATGTTTGCCTGAAATAAAGGATTTGTGTAGTATAATGAGATAAGAAATGTATTCATCTTATATCATATACTGTACGCTATACAGTCAACATTCAAGTCAAATTTGACATAAACAATTAGCAACTAAACTTCCATAGTGTAAGCAAACAGTCTACACACATCTCTGAGTAAATCTATTCAGCAAGCACTGATAGGCTGGCTTTGGTATACAACTATACGCGACACGGGTTTCCAGAATGTCTTAGCAAAACACTTTCAGTAAATAATTTAAAACCCCTATGGGTGATAGTAGCCCTTTCCTGCAGTGAATGACCAAAAGCGCCCTCTTTGGCCTCATGGGTGAAATGTTATTCGTATTTTTCATAATTCCATCATCAATAAAGATACTTTTTTAAAAACAGATGAAAATTCAGTGTTTCTATGTCAAACAGTTTTGTTATATTTAAGTCTTCTGTAATGTAAATAAAGTGTAATATTGGGATGCAAACTCAAAATCAAATACATTTCAACTCAATATCTGACATGGTATAGGTGTCTTCTTATTTTAAGCCCATAACCATGTGTGTGAGGTATATACTTTAGTTTCAAAGTAGATTTATTTAAGACTACCAATAATCACTCTGTGTGACCCTGATTTAGCTCACTGAATTAAAAGGTTTTAAGCCTATGTTATGAGCGATATTATGCCTGTGTTATGAGTGATATTATGTCTGTCAGACCCATTTGTGCCCCAATGAATGCGACCCTGGTCTCTGTCCTGTAGATTGATGGGCGTTTCTGTGATCTGGAGAAGGATGGAGAGGGCTCCGACCTCTCTGAGGAGGACGACAAGAACAAACTGGCTTACTGTGTCACAGACATCCCACCCTGGTACCTTTGCATCATTCTGGGCATCCAGGTAGGTCCAAGCCCTACTTTTTATAATTAGAGGCTCACTGGTCGAGGTTGGCCTGGGTGCAGCAGAGGATGGGCCTCCTCAGTGCTCCATTGATTTGATTAGGCAGTGTAATCAATTGGATGAACAGTCCTGTTTCCCAGGATTAATTTGGGCTCAAATTAAAAAGAAAGCCACCAAGTCACATGAGGACCTCAATCTTAAATATCCAACAGCGGGATGTTTGTTGAGGCTGATGGCAAATACTGTACCTGTACCTGTTATTTCAGCTGCTCATCTTGGCTTCAGTATCCTCGGTGGGTTTAACCCTCATGAGTGCATCTCCTCTTCTTCCTCTCTCCCCTCCACCCCTCCTTGTCTCTCCTCAGCATTGCCTGACAGCGTTTGGAGGGATCATCGCCATCCCTCTGATCCTGTCTCAGGGTCTGTGTCTGCAGCATGACAGCCTGACCCAGGGTCACCTCATCAGCACCATCTTCTTTGTGTCAGGCGTGTGCACCCTGCTGCAGGTCACCTTTGGAATCAGGTGAGGAGGGGAGCTGGGGTTGGTTGGATATGGCTTTGGGCCAATCATTCATCAGCAACAACAGAGTGACTGTTGACATAATGGGGGCCTACAGCAAGGGGAAGAAAGAACAAAGGGGCCAAACTTTATATGGTCAATGAAGATTGACCTTTAAAAGATAACCTCTTGTGATGGTGGAGTTACCCATGATATATGGAGACACCATACAGGTAGATGGCGAGGCTTGGCATCTCCTTGTTGTCTTGTCATGTTGGAATCAAAACAAAGTGCCAGGAATTCCATGAAATCAATATACTTTAAAACCAATGAAACCAAATCCAAACTGTGTAGACATGTTATCAGCTCGCTGATAATTACCCAAATAAACGCTAGACAGTCAGGGAGCAAAGAAAATTCCCAAAACAATGGATAGATAGAGAAATTTGTTTTGCAAATTTTGACGGCAAGGGAAAACATAATAATGTAGTGCAGCCCTCCAGACCTTGTTGAAGACCAAATGAAGCCCCCGGGGCAAAATGAGTTTCACACCCCTGAACTGGGCTGTATACTATGGGTTCTTAAGTTTCCTTCTAAGCCTCTGTTGACCTTTGGAGCATGTTTTTCAGGTCAGTGTGATGCATTAGCCTCACACAATAGGATATTATGCAGTGGGCACTGGGGCTTTAGGTTATTAAAGCATGTGCCATTATTGTGCACTAGCTAGGTCTTAGTATGGTATGCAAGTGCCAGATTTCTCTCAGAAACATCTATTTTCTGACTGAGAATGGACAACGAGAGTTGTTGTTCTGTCTATGGTGTACTGTAAGCAAGGTGTTGTTTTATCTATGGTGTACTGTAAGCAAGGTGTTGTTCTATCTATGGTGTACTGTAAGCAATGTGTTGTTCTATCTATGGTGTACTGTAAGCAAGGTGTTGTTTTATCTATGGTGTACTGTAAGCAAGGTGTTGTTTTATCTATGGTGTACAGTAAGCAAGGTGTTGTTCTGTCTATGGTGTACTGTAAGCAAGGTATTGTTCTATCTATGGTGTACTGTAAGCAAGGTGTTGTTCTATCTATGGTGTACTGTAAGCAAGGTGTTGTTCTATCTATGGTGTACTGTAAGCAAGGTGTTGTTCTATCTATGGTGTACTGTAAGCAAGGTGTTGTTTTATCTATGGTGTACTGTAAGCAAGGTGTTGTTCTGTCTATGGTGTACTGTAAGCAAGGTGTTGTTCTATCTATGGTGTACTGTAAGCAAGGTGTTGTTCTATCTATGGTGTACTGTAAGCAAGGTGTTGTTCTATCTATGGTGTACTGTAAGCAAGGTGTTGTTTTATCTATGGTGTACTGTAAGCAAGGTGTTGTTCTGTCTATGGTGTACTGTAAGCAAGGTGTTGTTCTATCTATGGTGTACTGTAAGCAAGGTGTTGTTCTATCTATGGTGTACTGTAAGCAAGGTGTTGTTCTATCTATGGTGTACTGTAAGCAAGGTGTTGTTCTGTCTATGGTGTACTGTAAGCAAGGTGTTGTTCTATCTATGGTGTACTGTAAGCAAGGTGTTGTTTTATCTATGGTGTACCAAAAGCAAGGTGTTGTTCTGTCTATGGTGTACTGTAAGCAAGGTGTTGTTCTATCTATGGTGTACTGTAAGCAAGGTGTTGTTCTATCTATGGTGTACTGTAAGCAAGGTGTTGTTCTATCTATGGTGTACTGTAAGCAAGGTGTTGTTTTATCTATGGTGTACTGTAAGCAAGGTGTTGTTCTATCTATGGTGTACTGTAAGCAAGGTGTTGTTCTGTCTATGGTGTACTGTAAGCAAGGTGTTGTTCTATCTATGGTGTACTGTAAGCAAGGTGTTGTTCTATCTATGGTGTACTGTAAGCAAGGTGTTGTTCTATCTATGGTGTACTGTAAGCAAGGTGTTGTTCTATCTATGGTGTACTGTAAGCAAGGTGTTGTTCTGTCTATGGTGTACTGTAAGCAAGGTGTTGTTCTATCTATGGTGTACTGTAAGCAAGGTGTTGTTCTATCTATGGTGTACTGTAAGCAAGGTGTTGTTTTATCTATGGTGTACTGTAAGCAAGGTGTTGTTTTATCTATGGTGTACTGTAAGCAAGGTGTTGTTTTATCTATGGTGTACTGTAAGCAAGGTATTGTTCTATCTATGGTGTACTGTAAGCAAGGTGTTGTTCTGTCTATGGTGTACTGTAAGCAAGGTGTTGTTCTGTCTATGGTGTACTGTAAGCAAGGTGTTGTTCTATCTATGGTGTACTGTAAGCAAGGTGTTGTTTTATCTATGGTGTACTGTATGCAAGGTGTTGTTCTGTCTATGGTGTACTGTAAGCAAGGTGTTGTTTTATCTATGGTGTACTGTAAGCAAGGTATTGTTCTATCTATGGTGTACTGTAAGCAAGGTGTTGTTTTATCTATGGTGTACTGTAAGCAAGGTGTTGTTTTATCTATGGTGTACTGTATGCAAGGTGTTGTTCTATCTATGGTGTACTGTAAGCAAGGTGTTGTTTTATCTATGGTGTACTGTAAGCAAGGTGTTGTTCTGTCTATGGTGTACTGTAAGGCCATGTATGGCACTGCCCAACTGCCCAGGTCCAACCTGGCCAACCATAACCTGACCCAGAGTTCTGCATCATATCATTATAACAGGATTAGGTAGGAATTTCAATCTTATTAGGTCGATAAACTAGCTCACATTAAGTCCACATTCCTGCAGGCAAAGATCTCCAAAAGCCTGGAGGTCAGCTGTGAGGAAAACAATGGATGTGTTGAACTCGCTAGTAGGGAGTGAAACTCCAGCACAGCCCTGATCAGGATATGAGATGTGACACATTTATACATGTCAGTTAGAAACGTAGGTAATTGTATTGTAATGCCATAGGAGTCAACATTTACACAGACAAACAATCACTTCACTGTATTTAGTGGGTCCATTGTCATTACTGATCCATCTGTCATCAGTAGTATAATTGAAAGTGGGGCCTAATGTATCAGAGGATGGAGACACACAGCAGATAGTCATTACATTAACCTGTAGGAGTCTTGATTGGAAAGACATGGTTTTTACATAATGTCCTCACAAGATTTGAATCAGCCCTTCAAGGCCTAAAATTAGATCTAGAGAAACAATGTGCTGTGTGAGTCAGGACATGCTGTTTGAACCTGGAGGTTGCATGTTTTGGATCGGGTTAGCTAAAGACTGGCACTTTGGCTGGGAGTTGATTGAGACTGTTCTCTATGGAAGGAAAGGAGGGGTTGATTCATAAAGGCAACCTTTGTTTGGATGATGTTACAGTAGTGCTCTGCATCTCAGCTCAATACTCATCTTTGACTACTACTGTACTAGACAAGTCTAGACTAGACAAGTACTAGTCTCTACACTTTAGACAGAACATCTTCGCAATTGTGATTTCAGACATCATACTTCCCCCTCTTTCTCTTGCGCTTTCTCTCTCCCTTCCCCCTCTCTCTTTCTCTCCCTAATCTCTCTCTCTACCCCTCAGACTGCCCATTCTACAGGGGGGTACTTTCACCTTGCTGGCTCCCTCCATGGCCATGTTGTCGATGCCAGAGTGGACATGCCCTGCCTGGACCCAGAACGCTTCCCTGGTCAACGCCACCTCTCCTGAGTATGTAGAGGTGTGGCAGAGCCGCATGCGAGCGGTGAGTGACACAATTATTACACGGAGTGAGAGAGAGAGAGAGAGAGAGAGAGAGAGAGAGAGAGAGAGAGAGAGAGAGAGAGAGAGAGAGAGAGAGAGAGAGAGAGAGAGAGAGAGAGAGAGAGAGAGATGGTGGAGCATGGCGCTTGTAATGCCAGGGTTTGCTTCCCGGAACCATCCATATTGTATAATGTATGTACTGACTTTAAGTTTTGGATAAAAGCGTCTGCTAAATGGCATAAACAGTACACAGGGTGTACAAAACATTAGGAACGCCTGCTCTTTCCATGACATAGACTGACCAGGTGAATACTTATTGATGTCACCTTGTAGAGTCATGCCCCAACGAATGGAGGCTGTTCTGAGGGCAAAAGGCGTTGCAACTCAATATTAGGAAGGTGTTCCTAATGTTTTATACACTCAGTGTATTTTATAGAGAGAGAGGGCATGTTTAGCCACGTCTGAACATTTCTTAATAACCCTTGACAACACATTATTTACAGGATTCCCATCTATAGGATTTCCCATCTTATTGTGATTATTGATTGTGTGTATATGCTTATGTGGTTTATTCCTCTACAGCTACAGGGCTCTATCATGGTGGGCTCCTTGTTCCAGGTCCTGGTGGGTTTCTCTGGCCTCATCGGTCTCTTCATGCGTTTCATTGGCCCCCTCACCATCGCACCCACCATCTCTCTGATTGGCCTGTCCCTATACGACTCAGCTGGAATGAATGCAGGGAACCACTGGGGCATCTCAACTATGTATGTACCTCTCAGTATGGTTATTTAAGTCTGATTTATGGGTTTTACTTCAAAACCCCCACAAGCCTGTAGTCATCCATCCTTGACCTGGAGAGCCATAAGGTGTGCAGGTTTGTGTTCCTGCCCAGCATTAAAAGATTCCCAGATTCAATTAATCGGCTGGATTTAGGGTTGTAACAAATGCATGTTCACCCTCTAGCTGTCCCAGACCAGGTTTGGCGTAAGCTATGAATTCATGCATGTCAATGGCTACATACTGTAAGATGGTACCCATGCTAAGTGCATAACTAGAGGGCACATTCTGCTTTGTGAACAGAGTTAGTCTCTTTCCTACAGGACGACTGCTCTGATCATCCTGTTCTCCCAGTACCTCCGACACATCCCTGTACCATTCCCCACATACAGCAAGACCAAGAAACTCCACACCTCCAAGATCTACATCTTCCAAATTCTACCAGTAAGTCCATTAGAAAATTAAGACTCAAAGCTGTTCACTGTTCTCTCAAGCCCTTATATAGGACCCAGAGTTTTCCATGGTCAGTTTCTGTGGTGTGGAAAAACTCCTGGTCCTAATAATGACTGGTGTAACATATTTACATGTACTGTATGTGACGTCTTCCTCAGGTGCTCCTTGGCATCACACTGTCATGGCTGATCTGCTACATCTTCACCATCTCTGACGTCCTGCCCTCACAGCCAGAGCAATATGGCTACCTGGCTCGCACAGACCTGAAGGGGGATGTCATAGTCCAAGCCCCCTGGTTCAGATTCCCATACCCAGGTAGGAGGCACAGCCGCTCAGGGGGAATCATAGGCAACAACTCCATAACCTGATAATCAGATGTTTGGATACATTTTTCCTGGTCTGGTCACATGGTCAGGTCACATGGTCAGGAAAAACTCAGGGCTTATCACCTATTCTAGCCCTAACCCTAACCTTTAGTACTATATGGGTAATGAATATGTATGGTTTATTGATATGTGCATTATTAAAAAGACCCTAATGTATTATACCACCCAAACTCAGGTCAGTGGGGCTTACCAACAGTGAGCCTGGCGGGAGTGGTAGGGATCTTGGCTGGGGTGATATCCTCCATGATAGAGTCGGTGGGGGACTACCACGCCTGTGCCAGGCTATCAGGGGCCCCTCCTCCCCCAAAGCATGCCATCAACAGGGGCATTGGCATCGAGGGGCTTGGCTGTCTGCTGGCTGGGGCCTGGGGCACAGGCAACGGAACCACCTCCTACAGTGAGAATGTGGGAGCATTGGGGATCACCAAGGTGAGATGGGCTAGAGGCTATTTTTCAGTATAGAATCTGTTTTTAGATGTTAAACTGAGCTGAATCAATGTTTTTTTGGAATATAGAACTTATAAAAGCTATTAGCTGTGAACAGTCTCAATAGACAATGTTCTCTTTTCTTGCAGGTGGGCAGTCGAATGGTGATCATTGCTGGTGGCGTCTTGCTGATCATTATGGGACTGTTTGGTAAAATTGGAGCCATTTTCACCACCATCCCCACACCTGTGGTTGGAGGAATGTTCTTGGTCATGTTTGGGGTCATATCTGCAGCTGGAGTTTCAAATCTGCAGGTAAACTCCTGTGGAGACTCAAACCAGTTTGGACAGTTGCCTAGGTTTATTTACACATTGTTATTGTACAATGGCCACAAGACATTTTGCATATGAAGGCTTTTTCATTCAGGTCTTTACTGACAAGTAGGGTTGCAAAATTCAGGTACAATTCTAAGGTTTTCCAGAAATCCCAGTTAAAATATGTCTGGTATCAGGAGGGAATAAGCAGGATCTCCGGGAATGCTCCAACCAGGATTTATGGAAAATATGGGAATTTGGGGAAAGTTTTGCAACCCTAATGACTGGTTGGCTCTGTTTATTTGTCATCTCCTCTCTCCTTATCATTTGACAGTATGCAGACATGAACTCCTCCCGGAACATCTTTATCTTTGGGTTTTCCATGTTTTCCGGACTTGTCATTCCAAACTGGATATTCAAGAACCCAGATGCCATAGCAACAGGTATCAGAGCAGATAACGCATGTAACACTGTAAAACAAAACATTCAAACTTCTTTACAAAAAAGCTGGGGGAAAAGCTCAACAGAAGATCAACATGGAGATATAAGGTTCCTCTAGTATGTGAATTGGCCCAGTGTGATGAACTGTATTCTCTTTGTCAGGTGTGGTCGAGCTGGACCAACTGCTGCAGGTGCTTCTGACAACCAGCATGTTTGTTGGAGGCTTCTTTGGGTTCTTCCTTGACAACACCATTCCTGGTAAGCTTCCACCCAGGAATAAGGGGGAATATCTATCCAACTGTTTCACATAGAGTAATGATTAGGTAAAGAGTAGACATATTCAGTGTTAGTTCATCTCCTCCCCAGACCTCAAAAACATTAAACATCTTTCCTAAGATTCACAAGTCTCTGTTATAGGTGAGTTGCAGCATTCTAACGCCACTGCTTTGGGCCACACAGGAACCAAGCGAGAGCGAGGCATCCTAGCCTGGAACAAGATCCACCTGGACGACTCCAGCAACACCTTGGAGAGTAGCGAGGTGTACAACCTTCCATTTGGAATCAGCTCTTGCCTCTCCTCCTACACATGGGTTCGATATGTGCCGTTCCTCCCTCTGAATGCACCCAGCTCACAGGACAAGCCCGGGGTGGACTCTTTGGAGACCAACAAGCAACCTGGGAAGCCAGAGCCCTCACATATCATCAGATCAGTGGCCCTATGAACACTGAGCAAGCCCAGACTCTGGCTAAAACAACAACAACAATAACAAAGGCAGCTCTCGTGACTTGGACCACCTGTCCTGCTCTTAAGACACTGTAAAAGAACGCAATCCATACTTATTTAGTCAGACATTTTCTACTCACTTCTTGGCCAGAATCAGATTAGCAGTAACCCTCGTTAGCCAACAAACGCATAGCTTTTCATTGTTTTTGTTTAGGCAGTGTCGGAGGTGTAACTGCATTAGAGCTGAAATAATCCACAAGCGGCTCCTGGCATTACCTATCGCACACATTGCCATTGGATGCCATTGGATGCACCCAGTAGCATTAGTAGAAATCCCATGCAGCCACGTTACAAGTTCAAACACTGGAATGTGGGATGTAATGTACATCTTAATTAGGTTGATATAAATCCCTATTATCCCTATTATGTTGACTTCCGGCGCCGACAGAGAAGGCCGCCTCGCTTCGCGTTCCTAGGAAACTATGCAGTATTTTGTTTTTTCACGTGTTATTTATTACATTGGTACCCCAGGAAATCTTAGGTTTTATTACATACAGTCGGGAGGAACTACTGGATATAAGAGCAACGTCAACTCACCATCATTACGACCAGAAATACGACTTTCCTGAAGCGGATCCTGTGTTTTGCCCACCACCCGGGACAATGGATCGGATCCCAGGCGGCGAACCAATACAACGACGCCGTAAAAGGGACAGACGAAGCGGTCTTCTGGTCAGGCTCCGGAGACGGGCACATCGCGCACCGCTCCCGAGCATACTACTCGCCAATGTCCAGTCTCTTGACAACAAGGTTGATGAAATCCGAGCAAGGGTAGCATTCCAGAGAGACATCAGAGACTGTAACGTTCTTTGCTTCATGGAAACATGGCTCACTCGAGACACGCTATCGGAGTCGGTACAGCCAGCTGGTTTCTTCACGCATCGCGCCGATAGAAACAAACATCTTTCTGGTAAGAAGAGGGGCGGGGGGGGGGGGGGGGGGGGGTATGCCTTATGATTAACGAGACGTGGTGTGATCATAACAACATACAGGAACTCAAGTCCTTCTGTTCACCTGACTTAGAATTCCTCACAATCAAATGTCGACCGCATTATCTACCAAGAGAATTCTCTTCGATTATAATCACAGCCGCATATATTCCCCCCCAAGCAGACACATCGATGGCCCTGAACGAACTTTATTTGACTCTATGTAAACTGGAAACCACATATCCTGAGGCTGCATTCATTGTAGCTGGTGATTTTAACAAGGCTAATCTGAAAACAAGACTCCCTAAATTCTATCAGCATATTGATTGTGCTACCAGGGCTGGTAAAACCCTGGATCATTGTTATTCTAACTTCCGCGACGCATATAAGGCCCTCCCCCGCCCTCCTTTCGGAAATGCTGACCACGACTCAATTTTGTTGCTTCCAGCATATAGACAGAAAATAAAACAGGAAGCTCCCGCTCTCAGGTCTGTTCAACGCTGGTCCGACCAATCTGATTCCACACTTCAAGATTGCTTTGATCACGTGGATTGGGATATGTTCCGCATTGCGTCAAACAACAACATTGACGAATACGCTGACTCGGTGAGCGAGTTCAAGTGCATTGGCGATGTCGTACCCACAACAACTATTAAAACATTCCCCAACCAGAAACCGTGGATTGATGGCAGCATTCGCACTAAACTGAATGCGCGAACCACTGCTTTTAACCAGGGCAAGGTGACTGGAAACATGACCGAATACAAACAGTGTAGCTATTCCCTCCGCAAGGCAATCAAACAAGCTAAGTGTCAGTATAGAGACAAAGTAGAGTCACAATTCAACGGCTCAGACACAAGAGGTATGTGGCAGGGTCTACAGTCAATCACGGATTACAAAAAGAAAACCAGCCCCGTCGCGGACCAGGATGTCTTGCTCCCAGACAGGCTAAACAACTTCTTTGCTCGCTTTGAGGACAATGCAGTGCCACTGACACGGCCCGCTACCAAAACCTGCGGACTCTCCATCACTGCAGCTGACGTGAGTAAAACATTTAAACGTGTTAACCCTCGCAAGGCTGAAGGCCCAGACGGCATCCCCAGCCGCATCCTCAGAGAATGCGCAGACCAGCTGGCTGGTGTGTTTACGGACATATTCAATCAATCCTTATCCCAGTCTGCTGTTCCCACATGCTTCAAGAGGGCCACCATTGTTCCTGTTTCCAAGAAAGCTAAGGTAACTGAGCTAAACGACTACGACTAGTGCTTTGAGAGACTAGTCAAGGACCATATCACTTCCACCCAACCTGACACCCTAGACCCACTCCAATTTGCTTACGCCCCAATAGGTCCACAGACGACACAATCGCAACCACACTACACACTGCATAAACCCATCTGGACAAGAGGAATACCTATGTAAGAATGCTGTTCATCGACTACAGCTCAGCATTTAACACCATAGTACCCTCCAAACTCGTCATCAGGCTCGAGACCCTGGGTCTCGACCCCGCCCTGTGCAACTGGGTACTTGACTTCCTGACGGGCCGCCCCCAGGGGGTGAGGGTAGGTAACAACATCTCCACCCCGCTGATCCTCAACACTGGGGCCTCACAAGGGTGCATTCTGAGCCCTCTCCTGTACTCCCTGTTCACCCATGACTGCGTGGCCATGCACGCCTCCAACTCAATCATCAAGTTTGCAGACAACACTACAGTGGTAGGCTTGATTACCAACAACGACGAGACGGCCTACAGGGAGGAGGTGAGGGCCCTCGGAGTGTGGTGTCAGGAAAATATCCTCACATTCAACGTCAACTAAACAAAGGAGATGATCGTGGACTTCAGGAAACAGCAGAGGGAGCAGCCCCCTATCCACATCAACGGGACAGTAGTGGAGAGGATAGAATGTTTTAAGTTCCTCGGCGTACACATCACGGACAAACTGAATTGGTCCACCCACACAGACAGCGTGGTGAAGAAGGCGCAGCAGCGCCTCTTCAACCTCAGGAGGCTGAAGAAATTTGGCTTGTCACCAAAAGCACTCACAAACTTTTGCAGATGCACAATCGAGAGCATCCTGTTGGGCTGTATCACCGCCTGGTACGGCAACTGCTCCGCCCACAACCGTAAGGCTCTCCAGAGGGTAGTGAGGTCTGCACAACGCATCACCGGGGGCAAACTACCTGTCCTCCAGGACACCTACACCACCCGATGTCACAGGAAGGCCATAAAGATCATCAAGGACAACAACCACCTGAGCCACTGCCTCTTCACCCCGCTATCATCCAGAAGGCGAGGTCAGTACAGGTGCATCAAAGCAGGGACTGAGAGACTGAAAAACAGCTTCTATCTCAAGGCCATCAGACTGTTAAACAGCCACCACTAACATTGAGTGGCTGCTGCCATACATGTAAAAAATGTATCACTTGCCACTTTAAACAATGCCACTTAATATAATGTTTACATACCCTACATTACTCATCTCATATGTATATACTGTACTCTATACCATCTACTGCATCTTGCCTATGCCGTTCTGTACCATCACGCATTCATATATCTTTATGTACATATCCTTCATCCCTTTACACATGTGTGTATAAGGTAGCTGTTGTGAAATTGTTAGGTTAGATTACTCGTTGGTTATTACTGCATTGTCGGAACTAGAAGCACAAGCATTTCGCTACACTCGCATTAACATCGGCTAACCATGTGTATGTGACAAATACATTTGATTTGATTTGATTTAATGATTTTAAATGTGTCATTATTTCTATAAAGCCTACACTTTGTCATTCTGAACTTTTAACATGGCTAGGATATCAGGACAGGTGTGGGTTCATGACAATGACTACAACAGCAGCTGCTATACATATTGACAGCTCTAACATCTGCGTGCACCATATCGCGCACATGTTGATTTTGTCGGCCCACACCAGACGCGATCAGGACTCGCAGTTTGAAATATCAAACAAACTCTGAACCAATTATATTAATTTGGGGACAAGTCGAAAAGCATTAAACATTTATGGCAATTTAGCTAGCTTGCTTGCTTTTGCTAGCTAATTTGTCCTGGGATATAAACATTGGGTTGTTGTTTTACCTGAAATGCACAAGTCCTCTACTCCGACGATTAATCCACAGATAAAACGGTAAACCAAATTAGTTTCTAGTCATCGCTCCTCCTTCCTTCAGGCTTCTTATTATTATTTGGACTTTATATGTCGGTTGGCAACCAACTTTAAGGTGCATTACCACCGATTGGAGTGTGGATCTCAGTTCATCTTTCAATCACCCATGTTGGTATATGCTCCTAAAAACCAATGAGAAGATGGAACGTGGGTATATGCTCCTAAAAACCAATGAGGAGATGGGAGAGGAAGGACTTGCAGTGCGTTGAGCGTCACAAATACAACCAAGTTATATTTTAGCGCCTGGCTACGCAGATGCTCGCTGACGTGCGCGAGCAGTGTGGGTGCAGTGATTGAATAACATGTATGTGTATTTTGCAGCGCTCGCGCACGCGACGCGTCCGGTATGGTCAGCATGTAAAGCAGATAAATGGCCCCCAAAAAATCTATGAAAAGCTCTGCGTTTGTCGGCTAACGAGGGTTACCGCTGATCGGATTGAATCCTGGCCCTTGTATAGGTTTGCTTTGTATTTTCTAAATGAACTTTTGGCAGGGATCTTTTGGCTTTTTGGGGTGTGAATACATTTTTGCTGTGAAACATATTCTTTCAAAGCTTGGAAATGTTGTACATTGTTCATATTTTTTTCTTTTCAGTGGATCTTGTATTTAATGATAACACAATGTATAAGAACTGTATACGAATTTTACAAAAATTGGTGCTTTTTAAAGAAAAACCTTGATTTTTTAAAATGAATGTAAGCATACTGATTTCTCCGCATTTCCAATTTAGTTCAGGGTAACACTACTAATAAACCTTTAAAAAAGTTAGAAATAAATCAAAGAAATGTATTGTCCCAATGCATATAAAAAACAGCAATAGGATTAAAGTATATCTCAGAAACTTTAATTTTGAGTCCATGTGATACGATAGTCCTCAAGGGTTGCCAAGAAAATCATGCTGAAACATCGTATCTATAATGAATAATAGAAAATTAGAGAAATTCCTTCTCCAATAGAGATCTGGAAATAAAGGCAGTGATATGTATCAGCATAGTATCAATCCCCAACATTGCGATATCATTTAGCTGTGAGGTCGTTCTCAGCTGTCAGGTCCAGCTTGATAGCTCTGTACAAACTGACAAAGGACTCTGCCCACAAGTCTCTCTGCTGGTCTGTGGTAGCGTTGGCCAGCCGCTGGGCGGTGTACACCATGGTCAGCACAGTGCGCTCAAAGTCCTCCAGGCGCAGGTGGCCCATGTGATTGGAAAGGTCAGAGGTCAGGCGACGGATATCAGAGAGTGTTTTGGGCAGGATGTCCTCGCAGATGACTTCCAGCTTTTTGGTCTTCCGCAGGGAGGCCAACTCCTCGTCCTGCACGGAGAACAGAGTGTGCTCGTCTCCAAACTGCAGGCCAGCCAGCAGGATCTACACAGCACAGCCAAAAACAGTAGACTCATTACAAACCCATATTTTTGGTTGCTAACTCAGAGGATTCATACAATATTTGCTACTGTAGTTATCCAAGGAAAATGTCTCACCTCAAATAGTAAATTGACATCCTCTATGGAGTTCTGAAAAGTGGGGTTCACCATTGATGCCATCCCTCTCTTCACTCGAACAGTTGATGGGTAAAGGACTGAAAGAGGGAGGGAGAGAGAGAGAGAGACTGTTATCCAACCTACTACTTTCTCTTTAACTCTTGCCCAGGGTTTCATCATGCGATGCGGACCATGTGGCTTGAACCAGATGTATTGCAATTAAGATGAATTCCCGAGACAAGGCTAACATACAGTACAACTTGCATGCCGTGACAGGTACTGTATATAACAGGGTAGACTTTACAGCCATAATGTTCACAGACATGTGAGGACCATAGAGCACCACACGGTTCAGTTTGAGAAACCTGAAATGTATGACCTTACGAATGTCTCTGATCAGCAGACTGTAAGAAATTACTTCTTGCTTCAAAGGCAGAGAATTCAAAGCAGAGAGGCACATGGGATACCAGAGAGAGAGTAGGAGAGAGAGAGAGTAGGAGAGAGAGAGTATGAGAGAGAGAGAGAGAGAGAGAGAGAGAGAGAGAGAGAGAGAGAGAGAGAGAGAGAGAGTAGGAGAGAGTAGGAGAGAGAGAGTAGGAGAGAGAGAGAGAGAGAGAGAGAGAGAGAGAGAGAGAGAGAGAGAGAGAGAGAGAGAGAGAGAGAGAGAGAGAGAGAGAGAGAGAGAGGTGGAGAGACTGACTTACCGACTGACTTAGAGATGAGTCTGCTTTTCATAAATAGACAGAGCTCACTTACCAGAGCAACATTGGACACTGGTTTTAAGAGTGAGTGCTAACCAGAACATGTGACCTGGTCATAGCAGGACACTTCCCAAAGAACATTTCACCTACTCATCTTTTGAGTTGGTTTCACATGGAATAAGGACCACCACTTACTGAAATCTGCTATCTGGATTCTCATCTCAATCCAAATACAGGATTGTAAATCATTCTATGACAGGGTTTCTCAACTGGCAGTCCGCCGGCCAAATTTGGGCCGCGAGGTGTTTTATTCCCCCACCTAGGTTTTTTGTTGTTCGATTTTTATTGTTGGACATAAAAGACTATAAAAACCCAGGATATCAGCTCCAAGTGATTTTTTATTCCCAGCATAATAGAGAGTCGCGATCGTATACAAAAGCAAGCAGGGTTTGAAATGATTATGTTTTTGTCAAATATTATATCTGTTTGGGCAAATTATTACAAATTATTTGTAATTATGTTCCGGCCCCCTGATCATCCGTTCAAGAAAAAATTGGCCCGGGGCTGAATCTGGTTAATGATCCCTGTTCTATGACATCAAAGCTATTCATATTTCCGCAAGTCCACAAATATTGTAAAGACACAAACCGGTTATGCTGAACAAGCATTGTTACTGTACATGACAGGGGGAAAAAATATAGAGAACAAAGAGAGAGAGGGATTGAGAGCGTCAGTGAAGACACTTGCCAGCTGGTCAGCGCATGCTCAGAGTATGCATTCTGGTAATGTCACGTTCCTGACCTGTTTTCTGTTAGTTTTGTATGTGTTAGTTGGTCAGGACGTGAGTTTGGGTGGGCAGTCTATGTTTTCTGTTTCTATGTTGGTTTAAGGGTGACCTGATATGGCTCTCAATTAGAGGCAGGTGGTTTTCATTTCCTCTGATTGAGAGTCATATTAAGGTAGGTGTTTTCACACTGTTTGTTGTGGGTGGTTGTCTTCCGTGTCTGTGTATGTTGCGCCACACGGGACTGTTTTCGGTATGTTTGTTCGTTCGGTTTTTGTGTAGTCTGTTTTCCCGGTTCGTGCGTTCTTCGTGTTACATGTAAGTTCTTACGTTCAGGTCAGTCTACGTTGTTTTGTTATTTTGTAATCCTTCCAAGTGTTTGTTTTCGTGTTTCGTCGTTTGCTTTAATAAATCATTATGTATTCACAACCCGCTGCATTTTGGTTCAATCCCTGCTCCTCCTCTTCGGATGAAGAGGAGGAGGAAAGCCGTTACAGGTAATCCATCTGGCCCTGCGGCCTTGTGAATGTTAATCTGTTTAAAGGTCTTACTCACATTGGCTACGGAGAGTGTGATCACACAGTCGTCCGGAACAGCTGCTGCTCTCATGCATGGTTCAGTGTTGCTTGCCTCGATGTGAGCATAGAAGGCATTTAGCTCGTCTGGTGGGCTCAAGTCACTGGGAAGCTTGTGGCTGGGTTTCCCTTTGTAATCCATGATAGTTAAGAAGTCCTGCCACATCCGACGAGCATTAAAACCGGCGTAGTACGATTAGATCTTAGTCCTGTAATGATGCTTTGCCTGTTTGATGGCTTGTCGGAGGTCATAGTGGGATTTCTTGTAAGAGTCTAGATTAGTGTCCCGCTCCTTGAAAGCAGCAGCTCTAGCCTTTAGCTCAGTGCAGATGTTGCCTGTAATCTATGGCTTATGGTTGCGACATGTACATACAGTGACTGTGGGGATGATGTCATCGATGCACTTATTAATGAAGCAGGTAACTGATATGGTAAACTCCTCAATGCCATCGGATGAATCCTGGAACATATTCCAGTCTGTGCTAGTGAAACAGTCCAGTAGCTTAGCATCCGCTTCATCGGACCACTTCCGTATTGAGCTGTCATTGGTACTTCAGAATTTTTGCTTGCAAGCAAGAATCAGGAGGATACAGTGATGATCAGATTTGCCAAGTGGAGGGCAAGGGAGAGCTTTGTATGAGTTTCTGTGTATGGAGTAAAAGTGATCTAGAGTTTTGTCTCCTCCAGTAGCACAGGTGACATGCTGGTAGAAATGAGGTAAAACGAATTTCAGTTTTCCTGCATTAGGTAACCTAGCAGTTAGGAGCGTTGGGCAAGTAACCGAAAGGTTGCTGGTTAGAATATCCGAGCCAACTAGGTGAAAATCTGCCAATGTGCCCTTGAGCAAGGCAAGAGGGACCCTAATTGTTCCTGTAAGTCGCTCTGGATAAGAACGTCTGCTAAATGACCAAAAAATATAAATATATTAAAATCACTGGCCACTAGGAGCGCTGTTTCTTGTTTGTTTATGGCCCTATACAGCTCGTTGAGTGTGGTCTTAGTGCCAGCATCAGTTTGTGGTGGTAAATAGACAGCTACGAAAAATATAAATAGCAGACTTGGTCAGAAGCCCGTAAATTGGCAGCTATCCACTGCAGCTCCATTCAAATGTCAGACAGAGGTGCTGTAAACGTGCAAAGGGTTTGAATATTAAGAAATTATTCGTAGTGTTTTGTACACTCAGTGTGCATTGACAAGCAAATCTTATTCAGATGTTCTTTGAAAAACAAACTCTAATGAGGAAATCCATTATTGGACATGAGCACATTCCCGAGTGCACATACCAGGAATGAAACTTTGGAATACTCTCTCCAGTGCTTCCTTTGGTGTTTACAGTCAATCCAGCTAATGAAGGCCCTGAAATAGTACTTGTTTAAGAAGGGCTGATAAGTTTAGAAGAAAATCATCAGGAAGCGAAGAGGAGTGCGTCATAACAAAGCTATCGCTTGCCAGTTGGAAACAGAGATGGGTCCTAGGACCATAGACAGGAGCCATGCAGTAGACACCTAGCCAAACGAAGGGTTCCGCATACAAGCATACACTCTTAGAAAAAAAGGTGCTATCTCAAACCTTAAAGGGTTCTTCGGCTCTCCCCATAGGAGAACCCTTTGAAGAACCCTTTTTGGTTGCAGGTAGATCCCTTTTGGGTTCCATAACAAACCCTTTCTACATGGAACCTAAAAGGGTTCTACTTCTACCTGGAACTGAAAAGGGTTCTACCTGGAACTGAAAAGGTTGCTCCTATTGGGACAGCTGAAGAACCCTTTCGGAGACTTTTCTAAGAGTGTACTAGCACATACTGTATATGTTGTCCATCGTGGGCAAAACTTTCCATATATTTTTATTCACACCCCAAAATAGTCAAATGTTCTACATGGAGATAAGGTTTTTGTTTGCCTTTATTTTAGTACATTCAGCTAATAAGATTTGTTGATGCCATGATGAAATCAAACAATTCATGCTATTTGATCACTACTTTTCCATTGAGGTAATTGAGATTGCTATGACTTCAGAATGTGTGTAATAGCAAACACAAAGTTGATATGATTTCATCAGATATACCAGAGCATGTCAAACAATGTTCTAGACACTCCACCCATACAAAAATAGTAGAGCCAGGAGAAACAAATATCAACAAATATAATCCAAGAAAAGCTAGAAAGACAGTACTCCTGAGCTGTCATTGTACTGATTGAGCCTCAATCCTCTCATTCTAAGAACATGTTTTTCCGTATGATCCAATTGCCACAACACATCACATAACAATATCTAGAATAACCAAAACAAAAACTACAAAATACCTAGTTTAGCCAGATTCAAGACAGCTTTGAAAACTTTCTGGTGGTGTGTTTTTCATTCTTCAGGGGCCTATCAGTTTCCTGCTGCAGTTCATATTTGAAGCCCTTTCATTGTTTTCATATCAGAAACAGATGCGGATAGTTCATACACACATTGAGCCCAGTAGCCGACACATAAACCGAAATGGAACTTTAAACATACAAGTCGTTAAGGACCATAGTTTAATTGTGCTAGAAAATGGGACCCAACTGTTCTGGAGGACCAGAAATGTGAGTTCTTGGCAGCTACACCTGTACACAATTAGAAAAAAATATGCTATCTAGAACCAAAAAGGGCTCTTATACTGTCCCCATAGGTCAACCCTTTTAAAAAACCTTTTGGTTCCTGGTAGAACCCTTTCCACAGAGGGTTCCACATGGAACCCAAAAGAGTTCTAGCTTGAACCAAAAAGGGTTCTACCTGGAACCAAAATAGATTATCCTATGGGGACAGCTGCAGAACCCTTTTAGAACCCTTTTTCCCAAGTGTATATACAGTACAAAAGAGTTCTCCATTCTATTTCTTAGAAATTATCTGGATTTTTCTGATGTCAAATCATTTATCCAACCAAGTACAGCACTGCTACAGTTGCTCAGCATCATTAAGGTCCATCTGTAGGGCACTTGAATTTCAGATGGATTGCAACAGCTGGAGAGAAAACAATGATTTCAATGACACTCCTTTAATTCTAAATAAACACAGAAAAAAATCAAAAGACCAAAATATCCCCAGTACACTCCCCACCACACAGCTTGCACGTTGTTGTGATGTATGCAGCATGTTACAGCTGTGCTGGTGGATGCTGCTGCTGGATCTGTGTACATACTAATCAGTAATGTTAACACATACTGTTGTGAAATGACTTTGCTCAATCAGAGGTTACAGCTGGACAGACAAAGCACAGAGGACAGAATTAAATGTGTGACTAGGCTAACTATTGATTGCAGTTTTCTGTGTGATGGGGATGGAATAGGGTAAGTCTATATTCTGTATTAGTCTTCTGGATTTGAGACGGCGATGCTGAGGCCAAGAGAGAAGCATATGTAAAATGACTTTAGCTTGACATTTGATACCAGGAATGATATTGGACTTTGTGACTATCATAACAGAATGGTCGTTAATCTGTCCTTTCTCTGGAATAAGAGCATTACATCTATCTTTCCATCACTGGATACATATTCTAATCCACAATGAGCTGATTCTCAGTAATGCCTTGAATTATTTGGCAGAATTACTGTTGAGTTTAATGTAGCATCTGGGAATGAGGTGCATTCCTATCAATTATATTTATGGACAACTACTGCAGCAAAACGTACCCTTTAAAAGGGCATATGCACAGGTTACAATTACACAGCAACATTAAACATAATCATTGCATATAAACATACTGTAAACTGTATAACATTTCCAATTGAACACATTAATATGGGTGAAGATATTCTTACCTTTGTTATGCCGATAAGTGGCACATGTGTTGATATTGCAGTAGAATAGTGCAACAATGACCATCTTCCAGGGCATCATGGTGACCTGACATCCACCTGGCATCCAGTAGCCAGGGACAGACTGGACAGAGCCACAGGTCCAGGACCACGATCAAGGACCACCGTCACTCCACTGGGAAAAACCTCAGACCATCCCACCACTGCAACTGCTCTCCTCCTTTCTGGAATCCTGTGTCACTATAGTACCCTTCTCTCGCTCTCTCGCTCTCTCGCTCTCTCGCTCTCTCGCTCTCTCTCTCTCTCTCTCTCTCTCTCTCTCTCTCTCGCTCTCTCTCTCTCTCTCTCTCTCTCTCTCTCTCTCTCTCTCTCTCTCTCTCTCTCTCTCTCTCTCTCTCTCTCTCTCTCTCTCTCTCTCTCTCTCTCTCTCTCTCTCTCTCTCTCTCTCTCTCTCTCGCTTTCTCTCTCTCTCTCGCTTTCTCTCTCTCAAACCAGCTGACACTGTTGGTGCTGTCATCTGGCAGTCATCAGACCCAGAGAGACACGTCTACTTCTTACTGTTGCCTCCTTGTCCTCTTCTGACCGTAAGCGCGCCTTACGATCATTTCCTCTTTTCTCTTTCATAATCTTCCTTTTCTCTTCTTTCTCCTTCTCCTTAATGCTGAACTGTCCTCCTAGTTCTGATCACGTTAATTACATTGATGTTAATAAGTGCAGTCCAGTTTCGTCTGTGGAACATCTTGTGTTCATCAATAATATACACTGAGTACACAAAACATTAAGAACACCTGCTCTTTCCATGACATGGACTGACCAGGTGAATCCAGGTGAAAGCTATGATCCCTCACTGATGTCACTTGTTAAATACACTTCAATCAGTGTAGATGAAGAGGAGGAGACAGGTTAAAGAAGGATTTCTAAGCCTTTAGACAACTCAGACATGGATTGTGTATGTGTGCCATTCAAGAGGGTGAATGGGCAAGACGAAATATTTAAGTGCCTTTTAACAGGGTGCGATAGTTGGTGCCAGGCTTGTGTCAAGAACTGCAACTCTGCTGGGTTTGTCATGCTCAACAGTTTCCGTGTGTATCAAGAATGTTCCACCACCCAAAGAAAATCCAATCCAACCAACTTGATAACTGTGGGAAGCACTGGAGTCAACATGGGCCAATATCCGTGTGAAATTCTTTCGACACCTTGTAAAGTCCATTCCCCGATGAATTGAAGCTGTTCTGAGGGCAACAGGTGGGATGCAACTCAATATTAGGAAGGTGTTCCTAATGTTTTGTATAATCAGTGTATGTTCCCTTTTTGTTTAATAAAAGTTTTGAGGACATATTACTGGACTCTGCCTTGAGTTTGAGGTTTGTGAATGGATGAATGCAAGCATTTATTGTTGTCCAGACTGCTGAGCCATGTTTCTGTATCCATGGTCAACATTAGTTCTGCTTGTGCTAATGAGAGGATCCTTGGGAGGGTTGGAACTTGGAACGTGTGTGTCTGTGCCAGGAACACTTCAGGGAACCAACCCAGTTTTGTTTTCTGGGAGGTGGAGTGTGGAGACTTCACACTCCAAACACACAACCCAACACAGCATATTGTTGCTCTACAAATTAAATGTATTATTATTATGATTATGATTATTATGAGTATTATTATTTATTACTAGAGATTATAGCTATCCAAACACACAGTGGAATGGACACAGACAAACCATCTGAAGAAGCTTCTTCAAAGAGATCCTATTCCAAGGCTGGCAGTAAGATCACCAAAAGAAGAAACATCACTAAGAAGAAATGTGTGATTTAGTAGTGTTATGGAATTTGTTTCATTCTGTGCAACTTATAGCTAACAATAGTCGTACAGTAAATTAAACGTAATTCAGAAAGAGCTCAGTTTTTCCTTAATTTATAATTCATCCTCTGATTCGAAGTTGAACTCCTCTCTCTTTAGGACCAGTGAGACACTCTCATACTGATGAGATGTGGCCGTCATGAAGCTGCCAGGGAATGCAGAGACAGTGCTATAGTTGGAAAGATGGATGGGGCCACCATAGAATCTCTAAATTAGAACACAATAAGTTGGACAAACATTCTATTCTCACAGGGGAAATTTAATTTGTTTTTGGTCACACTCCAATTCAAAGAGTTGCCCTATGTAACGTAGTTTCTTCTCCTAGCCCTATTAGTAATACCACAGTCTATGTGAGGATGTGAAATAATTGATATGTGAGTGAATATTTATCTAGTTTAATTGAATTCATAGAAAAGGGGAGAAGGTAATTGTCTTTATGCTGTTACAGTAAAAGTCATGTCCAAATAGACATAGCTTTGCAGAAAGTATGGTTGAAGTAGAAATACAGTTATCTATTGTAGAAGTACAGTTATCTATCGTAGAAGTAAAGTTATCTCTTGTTGAAGTACAGTTATCTATTGTAGAAGTACAGTTATCTATTGTAGAAGTAAAGTTATCTATTGACAAACTTAAATATGTGAGGAACTTTCTTCAGGACACGCCTAAGCACTGACAGAATTATAGGACTGGAGTTATGCAACAGAACCAGAAGAGTAAAACATGTAGTACTCACTGTCACATCTAGAACAAACCCTTCAAGTATCTGGCCCATATTTCAGATTTCTATGAAATATGACCTATAATTCATTACAATATCAGTGAAATGCTTTTCCTTACAATTTTTTAAAAATGAAGTCTGTTAAAAAGCAGATTATCTGTTTTGGAAGGGTGTGGGCGTACCCCAACAACAGAATGGTGGGTCACACTTTATTTGGATAGTCCGGATTTTCCATTTATAGATGCTCTACAGATGGTCATACTATCTGCAAACTATCTGTTGATAAGCAACTGCTTGCTAAGGTTATGGTTAGGGCTAGGGTTAGGGCTAAGGTAAGGGTTAGGGTAAGGGTTAGGACAAGGGTTATTGTTAGGGTTAGAGCTAGAGTTAGGGTTAGGGTTAACAGATAGTTCATTGAAATGTTAATGATAGTCTGTAGAGCATCTACAGATGGACTATCCAAATAAAGTGTAATCGAATGGTGTGGCCGTATACCGGCCATTACAAATATTAATGTGAGATGACCGCTGATTGGCCAGCTCAGCCAAAGAGGCAGGATGACATAATTCTCTATGAGAAAATAGCAAGTGTTTTCAAACATTCTGTTTGAGATACAGGTTTGAGATGGGGTTTTCTAAGTGTTTTTAAACATTCTGTTTGAGATACAGGTTTGAGATGGGGTTTTCTAAGTGTTTTTTCTCCAATTTATGTTTTGGCCACAAATATGAGCATAAGACGGGTGAACAACATTATTTGGGTTAACAGAATATAAGATTTTCACTGGGCAGATACATTCTGATTCATCATGTGTAGTACTGTGTGATGTATGGAACATTTCTTGGAACGATTTTCCAGGTTCACTGTCTATTGTCCACGTTTTCACCCAGCTCAGGCATGCATACTGTAATATTGCCACGCTGTTTGTTCCTCAATGCTTCCCATCCTCTACTAAAGTAGTCTCTTGTGACAGACTGTTACCATTAAGTATTTGGTCAGAGTGAACATGGGACCTGGTTCTATGTGCCAAGATTACATACTGAAGCAATTTCAGTGTCCTACTGCAATGTGCCAGAAGATGGCAGTCTTCTCAAACTAATGCTCTCAGTCAATTCTAATACTGTAGGCCAATCAAAAACTACAACTAAATTGACTGTACTAATTTAGGGTTTGTTTGAAAATGTACTGAGACCATCAATGCTACCATCAAATGTCCACTAGATGAAGGCAGCCAACAGAATATAACCTTTCAGCGAATTCCCTCAACTACCATTGCCCCTGTTTATCTGTTAGCTTCACAGCAATGCATAAAGCAATAGTGCACAGCTATAGAAGTACAGTGAGTATACTTTTAAGATCAGCAAACATAATTCCCCTTGGAAAATTAAGCAAATAGTGTTCTGATGTTTTGGTAGTATTCTGCCTAAACCAATAGGCCTATCCAGAACAGCATTATGTACCTTAAAGGATAACTCCACCCAAAAACTATCTTTTGGCATTTGTTTAATTAGTCCATTGTTGATATTCTCCCAAAATATTTAGCATGTCAGCAATCAAGTTGTCAAGATATGTGTAACTTTCAAAATACAGAAATCTGTCCCGTATGATGCATTCTGCATCATATGATGCTGCATTTGGCATTATATGATGCAAAATGCATCATACGGGCCAGATTTCTGTATTTTGAAAGTTACATATCTTGTCAACTTGATTGTTGACATGCTAAATATTTTGTGCCAATATCAACAATGGACTAATTAAACAAATGCCAAAAGATAGTTTCTGGGTGTAGTTTTCTTTTAAGGTAAACCAATATAACTCATAATTGTCCTATAGTGATGCTACGTTGTGGGCTGAAAAAAAAAGAATGTCAGCACATCTTATCCAAGCTAAAGTACACTCTAAGCACTTCCCAATCTGGCTCCAGAGAGATCATAGTCGCTTCAGAAGCCAGCTGTCATCATTACAGTACTCTATCCTCAGGCTAAAATCAGTTGGTGAAGCTCTCCTCCCCCTTCTCTGTCCACCATTCCTTTTTAAACTCTACCAACATTGAGTTTTGGGACTGAACAAATGTCCCCTTATTCATTCACACTTCACCAAGCATGACCATCAAATCCATTGTCCATCTGTTCTTCATAGACAGCAGAATGATCATTGTAATTAACCACATGAAGAAGTCAACAAATCCCCACAGAAAACGTGACTTTCTAGGACAGGCCATATTTGCTATATCAAATCTGCACCGAAAACAGCATTGTGGGAAAATGCTGGATCCTGCACTGACTGAGCACAATTACTCTGACAAATGACAGTATTAAATCCCCCACTGAGCGAAAAACTTAATTTATATATTAAACCTATGAGAATAGAATAAAACAATATTCCACTATGGTCAGATTTGTCAAATATGCACAATACTCCACCTTGATGCAGTTCAGATTACTCCAATAATGACTCTCCAGCATATCTACTGAGAGAAAAATGTAATCTTTGGTGTGGATTTATGATAATGTTGTATGATTTTTCTATCAGTCTAGGTTATAAAGATTACTTCAGCCTCGATACAAGCAAGACCGCCAAAGGGAACATCTTTTAGACAAAGGTTCTCAGAAGTTAAACTGTTATGAGGCACCAAACATTTGTAATTCTTGAACAATATTATTTACATAAAGGTTCTCAGAAGTTAAACTGTTATGAGGCACCAAATATTTGTGATTCGTGAACAATTTTATTTTGATTTAGACTTCATTTCTATGGTTCCCATCTGAAATTCTACTGTTAATACTTTCCTTTACTTTTTAGTTCATTTAAAAAAGGAGACTTCAAAAGGAGAATAGCGGAAATTCTGAGAACTCCACCGTATTGTCTCCCATTTCTAACGTGAAGCTCTCCAAAACATTTAGATCCTAAACACTCGACTCCCCCCAGAGACACACAGACCTTAATAAAGTCTGCTCAACATCCTGGTCTCATCGCCCCACAATCCACCTCCTCCGGTCTCCGGGGGCGACAGATGATCCTACTACAGTGCCAGAAGCTCCATGAGGTTTCAGGCTCTCTCACCCCCCTCTTAGCACACAGGACACCAGGGCTCGTATTCATTGGGGGAAATTCCGACCTGAGTTAAGCGTGCATAAATGGAAAGCAATTCCCTTTATATGCACTTTTCTCTCTATGAATATTCTGACCTTGAACTTAAAGGAAAACCCCAAAATGATCTTTTGGTATTTGTTTCATTAGTCCACTCGAGAAAATCCACGAGAAAGTCTGTTGGTCAGCATGTGGGAAGCATTTCAGCGGTTGAATTAAATGTATTCAGCGCCCGCAAGGGAACCACATCTGCAAAGCCCGTTACACAACTGCATAAGGTAAGTCTGAATACCAACTACTGAGAAGTGCGTAGAAAAAGGTGTGCGTAGGAAAGGGATACATTTCCTAAGTCTGAATCGGGTCCAAAACGCCTCAGAGTAGGAGTACTAATCTAGGAACCCCCTCCCTTGCAGCACTCCTACTCTGAGACACTTCACTGATATGACTCCAGACCTCCAGCCAGCCAGACCTTCTGTCCTTTATTTACTCAGGTCCAAGGTCTCCTCCTACTCCTCTTGGATCCTCCTCTGCTCTGTCCCAGCTTTCACAACTTCCTCTCATCCACCTGGGCCTGCCTATTGTTGACTTGCTTCATGAGAAAGGTGAAGAGAAAGAGAGAGAGAGAGAGACAGACAGACAGACAGACAGACAGACAGACAGACAGACAGACAGACAGACAGACAGACAGACAGACAGACAGACAGACAGACAGACAGACAGACAGACAGACAGACAGACAGACAGACAGACAGACAGACAGACAGACAGACAGACAGACAGACAGACAGACAGACAGACAGACAGACAGACAGACAGACCGACCGACCGACCGACCGACCGACCGACCGACCGACCGACCGACCGACCGACCGACCGACCGACCGACCGACCGACCGACCGACCGACCGACCGACCGACCGACCGACCGACCGACCGACCGACCGACCGACCGACAGACAGACAGACAGACAGACAGACAGACAGACAGACAGGGAGACAGACAGACAGACAGACAGACAGGGAGACAGACAGACAGACAGACAGACAGGGAGACAGGGAGACAGACAGACAGGGAGACAGGGAGACAGGGAGACAGGGAGACAGGGAGACAGGGAGACAGACAGGGAGACAGACAGGGAGACAGACAGACAGACAGGGAGACAGGGAGACAGACAGGGAGACAGGGAGACAGACAGACAGGGAGACAGACAGGGAGACAGACAGACAGACAGACAGACAGACAGACAGACAGACAGACAGGGAGACAGACAGGGAGACAGGGAGACAGACAGACAGACAGGGAGACAGGGAGACAGACAGACAGACAGACAGACAGGGAGACAGGGAGACAGGGAGACAGACAGGGAGACAGACAGACAGACAGACAGACAGGGAGACAGACAGACAGACAGACAGACAGACAGACAGACAGACAGACAGACAGACAGACAGACAGACAGACAGACAGGGAGACAGACAGACAGACAGACAGACAGACAGACAGACAGACAGACAGGGAGACAGACAGGGAGACAGGGAGACAGACAGACAGGGAGACAGACAGGGAGACAGGGAGACAGACAGACAGGGAGACAGGGAGACAGACAGACAGGGAGACAGGGAGACAGGGAGACAGACAGGGAGACAGGGAGACAGGGAGACAGACAGGGAGACAGACAGGGAGACAGACAGACAGACAGGGAGACAGACAGACAGACAGGGAGACAGACAGACAGACAGGGAGACAGGGAGTCAGACAGACAGACAGGGAGACAGACAGACAGACAGGGAGACAGGGAGACAGACAGGGAGACACAGAGACACAGAGAGGGACAGTACACGATGTCCAAGGTGACAGGCAAGAAACAGTGTCAATTGTACTGTGATGGAAATGGTGCTAAATTGTCAGATTTGAGCTAAAGTAAATTTACCTCAGTAGAAAATGACTCAAGTAAATGTGAGTCACCCAGTAAAATACAACTTGAGTAAAAGTCTAAAAGTATCTGGTTTTAAGTGTACTTAAGTACAGTGGTGGAAAAAGTCCTCAATTGTCACACTTGAGTAGAATTAAAAAGTAAAATGAATTGCTATACATCAAATCCCTTATATTAAGCAAACAAAAGGCACACATTTCTTTTTTGTATTTTTTCTTTACAAGCAGACAGGGGCACACTCCAACTCTCAGACATAATTTACAAACATGCTATTTGTGTTTAGTGAGTACGCCAGATCAGAGGCAGTAGGAATGACAATGCGTTATTGTCACACCCTGATCTGGTTCACCTGTCCTTGTGATTGTCTCCACCCCCTCCAGGTGTCGCTTATTATCCCCGGTGTATATATCCCTGTGCTTCCTATCTCTCTGTGCCAGTTTGTCTTGTTTGCCAAGTCAACCAGCATTTTCCCCTTGCTCCTATCTTTCCCAGTCTCTGTTTGTTTCTAGTCCTCCTGGTTTCAACCATTACCTGTCCTGACTCCGAACCTGCCTGCCTGACCAATCTGCCTGTTCTGACTACCAGCCTGCCTATCCCCTTGTACTGTTTTGGACTCGGATCTGGTTTCTGACCCCTGCCTGGCCTGACCTCGAGACTGCCTATCGTCTGGTACTGGTTGGACTCTGACCTGGTTTATGAACTCTCGCCTGTCCCCGACCTGCCTTTGCCTACTCCCTTTGTAATAATAAATGCCTCCTGTGTCTGCATTTGGCTCTCGCCCTTATAGTACGAACTGGTCATGACAGACCCAGCAGACTTGGACAAGCTCCGTCACGTTGTCTCCCTGCAGGGAGCCACCATTGGGAGGCATGAGGAGCTACTTCGGGACCTTTTAGAAGGGCTTTGTTCCCTGACGGAACGCCACGACCAAGGTGATAATGGAGCAAATCAGTGAATTAGCTCATAGGCAGCACGCCACATCTGAGACCTCCCAACCACCCAGTAACCTTCCTACTAGTGGTGGATTTGTTCAACCTACCCCGGCTCCCCGAGAGCCCTGCTTACCACCTCCGGAACATTATGCAGGCGATTCTGGTACCTGCCGGGCGTTACTTTCCCAGTGCTCTCTCATCTTCGAAGTCCAGCCCTCTTCATTCCCGTCGGACCAATCGAAGACCGCGTATTTCATCATGCTAATGTCTGGAAGGGTGCTCTCCGGGGCAACAGCTGTGTGGGAGCAGCAATCCACTGTGTGCCAGAGCTAGGAGGAATTCATGGCAGAAGTGAGGAAGGTTTTCGATTCTCCGGTGCCCGGGAGGGAGGCGGCTCAAGCTAATGCATGTACATCAAAACTCCCGTAGTGTGGCAGACTACGCAGTAGATTTTTGCACATTGGCCGCCGAGAGTTCCTGGAATTCGGAGGCTCTGTTCGACACCTTCCTCCATGGACTGTCGAATGGGATAAAGGACGAGCTCGCAGCTCGGGAAATACCACTGGACCTAGATTCCCTTATCGCACTTTCGATTAGGATTGATGGCCGCCTACGAGGAGGTCGGGTCTCGGGAACACTCGTTCGTATGATGGCACTCGTCCTAAGGAATCTGGAAATCCCCGACATTTGTATTTCCGAGGAGAGCCAAAAACACCCAAGGTTCCCCGAGAATCATCAATGACGGGTGAGTTGGATACTCCTGAGCCTATGCAACTGCGAAGAGCTAGGTTATCGGTTGGGGAACGGTCAAGTAGGCTGAGTTCAAACTGTTGTCTGTACTGTGGAGGGGCAGGACATTATGTAGCTACCTGCCCTGTTAGGAAACCCTTGCCTCTGGTGGGTACAAGTGCTCTGGTGAGCCAGACTGGGAGTTCCTTAATTCCCATCACCTGCACTCCTTTTTTTGTGCTTTTTCTGTGGGAAGACCAGTCTAAGTCTCTCCGAGTGCTCATTGACTCTGGGGCTGATGAAAGTTTTATGGATGCTACTATTGTTTCTGAACTTGGTATTCCCACTCAACCCCTCTCTGTTCCCATGGATGCAAGGGCACTGGACGGCTGCTCAATTGGAAGAGTCACCCATAGTACAGTGCCCGTTCATATACGGGTTTCAGGAAACCACAGTGAGACCATACAGTTCCTCCTCATTGCATCTCCCTATGTTCCTGTTGTCTTGGGATTTTCCTGGCTCCAAAAACACAACCCTGTTATTGGACCACGAGCTCCATCCTGGGTTGGAGCCCATTTTGCCATTCTCACTGTCTTAAAGCAGCACAGGCGTCCCCGAGACGTCCTCCTCAGGGCTTTAGTAAGGCTTTGGATGTCTCTGCCATTCCCACTGAATACCATGACCTCCTTTTTGGAGCCAGGAACATTTTCAGTGAGGCATATGCTACTTCTCTTCCCCCGCACCGTCCTTATGATTGTGCCATTGATCTCCTCCCAGGCACCACACCTACTTGTGGTCGGCTATATTCTCTATCTGGGCAGGATACCAAGGCCATGGAGGAATACATAGAGGAGTCTCTGGCTACTGGAGGCGTCCGTCTGCATCTCCTGCTGGCGCAGGGTTTTTCTTTGTGGAGAAGAAGGACAAGACCCTGTGTCCGTGCATTGACTACCGGGGTCTGAATGACATTACGATTAAGAATTGTTACCCCCTACCACTCCTCTCCTTGGCTTTTGAACCTCTCCAGGGGGCCACAAGTTTTTCCAAGCTGGACCTTCGGAATGCCTACCACCTGGTTCGGATACGCGAAGGAGATGAATGTAAAACAGCATTCAACACAGCCAGCGGATATTATGAGTACCAGGTCATGCCTTTTGGACTCACCAACTGTCTTCCAGGCTCTGGTAAACGATGTGCTCCGGGACATGCTAAACCGTTTTGAGTTTGTATACCTTGACGACATCCTGTTTTTTCCCCGGTCTGCCCAAGAACATGTTCTTCATGTCAGACAGGTCCTTCAGTGCCTCCTGGAGAACCAATTGTTCGTGAAAGCCGAGAAGTGTGAGTTCCACCGCTCGACAATCTCCTTTCTGGGATATGTCATCGCTGAGGGATATGTCCAAATGGATCCTAGAAAGGTGAAAGCAGTGGTAGATTGGCCATAACCTACGTCCAGGGTGCAGTTACAATGTTTCCTGGGTTTCGCTAACTTCTACCACCGTTTCATTCGGGGCTACAGTACCCTGGCGGCCTCCCTCTCTGCACTCACCTCTCCCAAAGTACCATTCACATGGTCTCCAGCTGTCGACAGAGCCTGTGTGGACCTGAAGCATCGGTTCACCACAGCACCCATCCTCGTCCATCCAGACCCATCCCTTCAATTTGTGGTAGAGGTTGATGCTTCTGACGTTGGAGTGGGGGCCATCCTGTCCCAGCGATCTGCCCAGGACCAAAAGCTTCATCCCTGTGCCTTCCTGTCCCATCGTCTCAATCCTGCAGAGAGAAACTTCGACGTAGGAAACCGAGAACTGTTGGTGGTCAAGATGGCGTTGGAAGAGTGGCGGCACTGGCTGGAAGGAGCAGAACAGCCATTCTTGTTCTGGACTAACCATAAAAATGTGGAATATCCCCATACAGCCAAGGGCCTTAACTCCAGGCAGGCCTGGTGAGCTCTCTTGTTTGCAAGATTCAACTTCACCATTTCCTACCGCCCAGGTTCCAAAAATGTGACGCCTGACACACGCTCCCACCTATACAGTTCCTCTGCCACACCCTCGGTCTCCGAAACCATTCTCCCTACCTCATGCCTTGCAACCTCAGTGGGTTGGGGGATTGAGACCCTGGTTTGCAAGGCACAACGTTCCCAGCCTGGACCTGAAGGGGGCCCGGCTAACTGGCTGTTTGTCAGTCCGGTCCTGGAATGGGCTCATTCCTCCAGGCTGACCTGTCATCCAGGTTCCCGCCGTACCCTAGCATTCCTCCGACAACGTTTCTGGTGGCCCACAATGGTTCCTGATGTCTCTGCCTTCGTTGCCCCGTGCACGGTGTGTGCTCAGAACAAGACACCACGGCAAGCTCCTTCTGGCTTCTTCAGCCACTACTGGTCCCTAATCGTCCCTGGTCCCATATCTCTCTGGACTTTGTCATTGGGCTTCCCCCATCTGTTGGCACCATTGTTACGAACCCCTTTGGCCCTGCAGTCTAGGGGGGATGGAAACGAGACCCGTAACATATCTCATGCAAATCACCCCAGTGAAAAAGTAACAGTGAGAACTAAAACAACCACAGACAACCTAAATCTACCGTCAAACACTTCAGGTTTATTTTAAACACACAGTAATGGGGTGTGGGAAAAAGGGGCTGAGCTGGACCCAAGGAAATAAATAATAAATATCCAAATAAACCCCTAAGCTAGTCTAGCATGCTTTAAGAACAGCTAGCTAACTAATCAAAAATACAGTGGGTGGTCCGCCCAGTTCTAACTAGGGTATTTAGACACTGTTTTCCTACGGGTAATGTAGGCCCATGGGCAACTTGGCTGGTTATCCCCTTTTCCCACAAACAAACAGTCATACACCATAACAATACAATACTCACAGGATAACGGACAAAGTGACATGTAGGTGCAAAAACAAAAGAGAGACCTCCAGAGAGAACTAATTGGGATACTTTTAAACCAAGGGAAAGGGGATGTGATTGGGTAAGGGAAAAGGAGCAGGTGTGTCTTCAGTGGCGACTGATTGGCGACTGATGAGTGACACCTGTGACTAGGGCAGAAGGAAAGAAAACAAATACACACACAGGATACCTGTATCCGTAACAACCATCATTCTGACGGTGGTGGATCGGTTCTCAAAGGCCGTTCATTTCATCCCTCTCCCCAAACCTCCCTCTGCCATGGAAACGGCCCAGCTCATGGTGCAGCACGTCTTACGGATCCATGGACTCCCGGTGGATATGGTTTCCGACCGGGGTCCTCAGTTCTCGTCTCAGTTCTGGAAGGTGTTGGCCAGCATATCCTACAGATTACATCCCCAATCTAATGGCCAGTCGGAGCGAGCTAACCAGGACCTGGAGACCAACCTAAGATGCCTGACCTCAACCAACCCCACTACCTGGTGCCGACAACTGGTCTGGGTGGAGTATGCCCGGAACACCCTTCCCTGTTCAGCCACGGGACTCTCCCCTTTTGAGTGCTCCATGGTGTACCAGCCTCCATTCTTTCCAGAACAAGAACCGGAAGTCAACGTACCCTCGGCCCAGATGTTCGTCTGTCGATGTACCTGGAGAAGGGCTCGAGTAGCACTTCTCAAGACCAACTCCAGATATCGTCAACAAGCGGACCGCCGCAGGACTCCAGTTACCCACTACTGCATTGGGCAGAGGGTATGGCTGTCCACATGGGACCTGCCGCTTCGGGTAGAGTCCCGCAAACTGTTCCCCCTGTTTTATTCGTTATTTTCCCATCTCTAGAGTCTACTGCTGTAAAATGTAAAATGCCTCCTGTGTGTTCAACCACAGGGTAGGGGTTTCCAGTACCTGGTTGACTGGAAGGGTTACGGCCCGGAGGAGAGGTGCTGGGTTCCCGCTAGAGACATCCTGGAGCCAGCCCTCATCGCCGACTTCCACCGCCAAACACCCCAGCACCCCAACATCAGGTGCCGCCCCTAGAAAGGGGGGGGGGGGGGGGTACTGTCACACCCTGATCTGGTTCACCTGTCCTTGTGATAATCTCCACCCCCTCCAGGTGTTGCTTATTATCCCTGGTGTATATGTCCCTGTGCTTCCTGTCTCTCTGTGCCAGTTCGTCTTGTTTGCCAAGTCAACCAGCGTTTTTCCTCTTGCTCCTATCTTTCCCAGTCTCTGTTTGATTATAGTCCTCCTGGTTTCAACCCTTGCCTGTACTGACTCCGACCCCACCTGCCTTACCACTCTGCCTGTTCTGACTACCAGCCTGCCTATCCCCTTGTACTGTTTTGGACTCGGATCTAGTTTATGAACTCTCACCTGTCCCCGACCTGCCTTTGCCTACTCCCTTTGTTATAATAAATATCGGAGCTCTACCATCTGCCTCCTGTGTCTGCATTTGGGTATCGCCTTGTGCCCTTATAGTTATGTTGATAGGATTGGACAATATTGCTGTTCTGCCTGAGCATTAGGAATGTAACCAAGTACTTTTGGGTGTCAGCGAAAATGTATGGGAGTAAAAAGTACAGATTTAGTGGAGTGGATGTAGTGGAATTAATGCAACCGCTGTGTCAGATTTCAAAAAAACTTTACGGAAATATAAACCATGCAATAATCTGAGACGGAGCTCAGATGATTAGCCAAATTAGCCACCATGTTGGACTCAACAGAAACCAGAAAATACATGATAAATGTTTCCTTACCTTTGATGAATTCATCAGAATGCAGTCCTAGGAATCCCAGATCCACAATAAATGCTTGATTTGTTCGTTCATGTCCGTTATTTATGTCAAATTAGCTACTTTCGAATTGTTTACCAAATACCCTAACCAAAGTCTCAAAGCGCGACCACTATAACGTGACGAAATGTCCAAACGTTCCGTTACAGTCAGTAGAAACATGGCAACGATGTACTGAATCAATCTTTAGAATGTTGTTAACATACATCTTGAATAACGTTCCAACCGGAGAATTAAATCGACTTCAATTGAGAGATGGAACAGAGCTGCCTCTCACGTGAACGCGCGTGTTGAATGCATGGTCACCTCATGGCACCTCATACTAAATTCTGTCTCCTTCGACCCCCCTTCACATTAGAGTCATCAGACTTAGTTCTATTGACTGTTGACATCTAGTGGAAGCCGTAGGAAGTGAAAACCCATCCATATCTCTCTGTATTTTGAATAAGAGCTTGGTTGAAAATATGGCACCCCCAGAAAAATCCAAACAGGTGTAACGAGCATTACCGAAGGTGGCTCCCCTTCCTGTTCGAGTGGCGCTCGGCGGTCGTCGTCGCCGGTCTACTAGCTGCCACCGATCCCTTTTTCCCTTTTCGTTTGGTTTTGTCTAATTGTTTTCACCTGTTCATCGTTTGGTTGTTAGGGTGGTGCTATTTAAGTTCGTTTAGCCCGCTTCTGTTTGTGCGGGCTTGTCTTTCTGTTTTTGTATGAGGTTGTTCGTTTTATTGGGGTTTTCCACTGTCTGGATTTATTTTTTCCAGTGTGTACTGTATTCGAGTGGATTTTACGCCAATGTTTTGACTTTACCAGTTGTACTTCTGGTTGGACATTAAAGAGTGGTTTTTCCCCATATCTTTGCTCTCTGCGCCTGACTCCTCACACATTTTCCTCATCGTTCGTAACAACAGGAAGTGGAACTTCTCAGGTTTTTGCCTGCCATATGAGTTCTGTTAATCTCACAGACTTAATTCAAACAGTTTTAGAAACTTTAGAGTGTTTTCTATCCAATACTAATAATAATATGCATATATTAGCAACTGAGACTGAGGAGCTGGTCGTTTACAATGGGCACCTTTCATCCAAGCTACTCAATACTGCCCCTTCAGCCATAAGAAGTTAACAAACCTCCAAACGAGCTTCAGTGCCATACACCACTCCTTCCATGGCCTCCAACTGCTCTTAAATGCTAGTAAAATTAAATGCATGCTCTTCAACCGATCGCTACCCGCACCCGCCCGCCTGACTAGCATCACTACTCTGGACGGTTCTGACTTAGAATATGTGGACAACTATAAATACCTAGGTGTCTGGCTAGACTGTAAACTCTCCTTCCAGACTCATATTAAGCATCTCCAATCCAAAATTCAATCTAGAACCGGCTTCCTATTTCGCAACAAAGCCTCCTTCACTCATGCTGCCAAAGATACCCTCGTAAACTGACTATCCTACCGATCCTTGACTTCGGCGATGTCATTTACAAAATAGCCTCCAACACTCTACTCAGACTGCATCCAATTTGCTATCACAGTGCCATCCGTTTTGTCACCAAAGCCCCATATACTAGCCACCACTGCGACCTGTATGCTCTCGTTGGCTGGCCCTCGCTACATATTCGTCACCAAACCCACTGGCTCCAGGTCATCTATAAGTCTTGGCTAGGTAAAGCCCCGCCTTATCTCAGCTCACTGGTCACCATAGCAGCACCCATCCGTAGCACACGCTCCAGCAGGTATTTTTCACTGGTCATCCTCAAAGCCAATTCCTACTTTGGCCGCCTTTCCTTCCAGTTCTCTGCTGCCAATGATTGGAACGGATTGCAAAAATCACTGAAGCTGGAGACTCATTTCTCCCTCTCTAATTTTAAGCATCAGCTGTCAGAGCAGCTTACAGATCATTGCACCTGTACACAGCCCATCTGTAAATAGCCCACCCAACTACCTCATCCCCATATTGTTATTTTTTTGTTGTTGCTTACTTGCACCTCAGTATCTCTACTTGCACATTCATCTTCTGCACATCTATCACTCCAGTGTTTAATTGCTGAATTGTAATAATTTCGCCACTATGGCCTATTTATTGCCTTACCTCCCTAATCTTACTATACTTGCACACACTGTATATAGATTTTTCTATTGTGTTATTGACTGTACGTTTGTTTATCCCATGTGTAACTCTGTGTTTGTGTCGCACTGCTTTGCTTTATCTTGGTCAGGTCGCAGTTGTAAATGAGAACTTGTTCTCAACTGGCCTACCTGGTTAAATAAAGGTGAAATATATATATTATTTAAAGTGTGTTTAGGTGTTTTGGCTGAGCCCACTCATTGACCACACCTGATCTTAACGAGTGTTTGTTTCCTTTGATGGGGTCTGTTTGAATAGACAAAAAATAACAGTTTTGTATGAGTTAAATAACTTGGCATGCTGGCTCCGTCCTGGTGGCGCAGTAGACTAATTCCATGGATAGAGAACAGAATATTATAAGTTAGAATCTCACAATAAAAAAAGATATGTGTTTGTTTTCATGTTTAATGCCTAAATAAATTATGTTGTTCTATCTGTGCTTGTAGATTAAAACATGTGAACTCAAAACAAGCTAGCAGTGTTACTTAAAGTTTTATTGAAACATTCAGTGAAAGTTTTAAGGAATTTATTTAAAAACCTGAAATTACCTATTATTTCCATTCTCAGAGCGTTAATAAAACTTCCCAAGAAAACTTAAGGAACCAGAGTAAAATGCCCTCAGAACCTCCCTGCAACCTAAAAATAGACTTTCCCAGAACAGGCGAAATGTTTACTTATGTTCTCAGAATGTTAAAAAAAGTTACATTTTACCGGTTAGGAAACGTATGGCTTCGTTCGTAGAACCAATGTGAAGCTGAAAACATATGTTCCCACAACTTCCAAGGAACCAAATGTGCTAGCTGGGAAGACCCCAAATGTAAAATGATTTCAAGCTCTAAAATTGGGAAATGCATGTGAAAGGATTGTTTTCACAGCTGTGCACTTGGCGCCAACTCTTTAGGCTGGAGTATGTGTCAGGCAACCACAGTTGAAGAGAGGGATAGACTTTATAAGGATGCTGTAAGCAGCGATGGATGAATGGTGTGTGGAGCAGGTTGACCTGTTGATTAGCCAAGATGAGAGGGGAGGTTGGGAGGAGATGGATAGGGTTGCTTGTCGCACTATCATCGATTCGTAGCCTTGTAGTCATCTGAGTTTATATAAATAAATAAAGCATCTGTAATGAAATCATAGTCCAGTGCTAAATGCAAGGATTGCTCTTTGGCTGTAATGCAGTTTGAGTAAGTCTAATGTCCCCATAAGAGGAGAGGAATTCCCTATGGTGGAACCCAGAGGTTAGGGAAGTATTTCATGCAAAACTTCAAAGCACATATTATTTGAGACACTCCATTGATGAAGAAATTAAATGAAATATGCTTGTTTCTCTTATGTCCTCTGATCTCCACCATCACTTTAGTGTTTTAATCTCACCTGACCTTCAACTTTCAGCCTTAAAAGAAACAGAGACATCTACTAGGTTCACACAGTCCAGCCACTAGTTCAGGCTGAGGGCTTTATGTGTTAAATTATGCTAAATAAGTCTAGACAAATGATGCAACATACTATAAGTCCAGACATTCATATATTATGGAATTCCCAATTACAATAGCCACTTGTAAAAAATAGCAGTAAACATAACCTCTAATACTGTGTCCTGTATAAATATTTACTGATAATACTGTAGCCTGATTAATGAAATAACACATGACATTTGTTGTTATTCCCAGCAAGCCATGGAAACAAAAACACTCAAGTTTGAGTGAGAGCACAGTAAGTCTAGTAGATGTGTTACCCTTTCAAACAAGAAAGTGAATGAAAACATCTTCCACTGAGTCCACTGAGTCTATTATTATAGGCTCAGCCTATGGCTGCTCGTGCCAGCACTGGCTGATTAAATGCTGACAAACTGATTTGGTAACAGGCAACTCACACCAATGCTCAAGAGTTTCGGGAAAGAGACGTGTATCATACCAAGGATTATTCTGAAGTCACATGCAATAGTTGGTCAATCAAAACAACTTTTCTTTGTTTGGTAATATTGAGCTACTCGCTGCCCTGTGGTCTGATCTCACCACTGGCACCACTGCCTGCCTGACCGACTCACTGCTTCACAGACTTTAGGAGATGATTGTTAGAGTAACTAAGCAGGCAGGTCCCTCCCTTTGCCATGCACTTCAGCAGACCACTTCAAAACAAGCATCCATACTGTTCCATGGTAACAGAGGTTCTGGGAACAGAGGGTCAATTAATCATCCTAATTTAGCTTTTGCAGGTCATTAGATCTCTTTAATAATTAACTAGCAAGTCAAAGTACCCAGTCTTTTATCAGCAGACTATTATTAAATGACTTTAGGAAAATTGAGAACTTTTAAATGTAAAATCAATTTTATTTAGTGATTACTCTGACATTACAAGGACACACAACATTTTTGTGTTGCCTGGCCCTGGTGAAAAACAAGGACATGAGCAAAAGCATATGCTTAAATATTGGGTCTTGACTGTTCTTGTATTCCAGTTACAATGAATTGACTGTCTAAGGTTTACTGGAAGATGTGGGCCAAGGTGCATTCTTCCTTGCTGACTCAATGGGAAAGGCATCCAACACAGTAAATCACACCAGCTCCAATGTGTAGCTAGCCCAACGAACAGTGGTTCAGGCAAATGATGTACAGGCATTAACAAACATTCTGTATTTCATCTCTCTGCTGCCACTAAACCAAATCAAGATATCTATACTTTTACAGTGAAATGCAATGTAATCCAAATTATTCTATAAAGAAAAATGGGTCACACTTTATTTGGATAATCCATCTGTAGATGTTTTACAGATGGTCATACTATCAACAAACTATTTGTTGATAAGCAACTGACTATCTGTTGATAAGCAACTGCTTGCTAAGGTTACGGTTAGGGTTAAGGTAAGGTTTAGAATAAGGGCTAGGGTAAGGGTTAAGTTTAGGGTTAGGATAAGAGTTAAGGGCTAGGGATAGGGTTAGTAGATAGTTTGTTGAAATGTTACTGATAGTCTGTAGATAGTCTATAGAGCATCTACAGATGGACTATCCAAATAAATTGTTACCAAAAAATGTTAGTCTCTCATATACTGTTGGCTGGCTATGAGGTGATTTAATACATTGTTTGGGTAAATCGATTAACATTCTGTGGGAAACCGAACATTTCCTTTTCAAGTTATTTACATAAACATTAGCAGCTCAGAGAGCTGGGCTTTGGTATTGAAAGGTGATCTGGGAGTCCAGCTGTATGGTCTCCAGGGCTGCCATCCCTCTCTCTCAGCCTTCTGATGATGAGTACTGTGGATACACATTACAGAGAACTCTCTGGCCAATCATTTATCTCATAAATCTACACACGCAGGAACAGCAGCCACATTGCTCAAGTTCACTGGCTCAGCCTTTCTGAGGCAAACTTTCACTTTTATTTGTGTTTTGACTCTTTATGGTTCAAAGGGCCAGGGGAAGTTTCTTCCCGGTTTGATTAATGAAGAATACCAAATGAGCCAAAGAAAACACTCAAATCAGTTCATTAGTCACAGAGGGATATGTGTCTGTCTGTGGTGCACTGTGTGTGTGTGTGTGTGTGTGTGTGTGTGTGTGTGTGTGTGTGTGTGTGTGTGTGTGTGTGTGTGTGTGTGTGTGTGTGTGTGTGTGTGTGTGTGTGTGTGTGTGTGTGTGTGTGTGTGTGTGTGTGTGTGTGTACAGTATGACTGTGAACACGTGCGAGTTAAGTCGATTAAGTATGTGTGTCAGTTTGTGTGTGAGCATGCACCCTACAGTACAGAACAGTACATGTATAACATACACTACATATACAGAAGTACGCGGACACCCCTTCAAATTAGTAGATTCGGTTATTTCAGCCACATGTATACATTTGAAAACACAGCCATGCCATCTCCATAGACAAACATTGGCCTTACTGAAGAGCTCAGTGACTTTCAACGTGGCACAATCATAGGATGCCAGTTCGTCAAATTTCTGCCCTGCCCTAGCTGGCCGGTCAACTGTAAATGCTGTTATTGTGATGTGGAAACGTCTAGGAGCAACAACGGCTCAGACGGGAAGTGGTAGGCTACACAAGCTCACAGAATGGGACCGGCGAGTGCTGAAGCGCGTAGCGTGTAAAAATAGTCTGTCCTCGGTTGCAACACTCACTACCGAGTTCCAAACTGCCTCTGGAAGCAACGTTAGCACAATAACTATTCGTCAGGAGCTTCATGAAATGGGTTTCCATGGCCAAGGAGCCTCACACAAGCCTAAGATCATCATGCGCAATGCCAAGTGTCGGCTGGAGGGGTGTAAAGCTCGCCGCCATTGGACTCTGGTGCAGTGGAAACGCGTTCTCTGGAGTGATGAATCCCAATTCTGGGTTTGGCGGATGCCAGGAGAACGCTACCTGCCCCAATGCATGGTGGCAACTGTAAAGTTTGGTGGAGGAGGAATAATGGTCTGGGGCTGTTTTACAGCATACAATGACATTCTAGACGATTCTGTGCATCCAACTTTGTGGCAACAGTTTGGGGAAGGCCCTTTCCTGTTTCAGCATGACAATGCCCCCGTGCACAAAGCGAGGTCCATACAGAAATGGTTTGTCTAGATCGATGTGGAAGAACTTGACTGTTCAAACATCTAGTGGAAAGCCTTTCCAGAAATGTGCAGGCTGTTATAGCAGCAAAACGGGGACCAACTCCATATTAATGCCCATGATTTTGGAATGAAATGTTCGACGAGCAGCTGTCCACATACTCTTGGTTATGTAGTGTGTGTGTATATTTACTGTACTGTAGGTGTCAGAAAGGTAGCCATTGAAAACCTGATATGAGGAATGGTTTTGCGATACTAGCACCAGATCAGACTACAATCAAAACCGGACATAATCCTGTTTTATGATGGTGACATAAAACCTTTACACATTTACAGAACCGACATGTACTTTTCTATTGTGTGTGTGTAAACAATCCTCATCACTCTGGAGATGATATTGGTCTATGTCATAGACCCAATGACATCATGGAAATCTTCCATGCAGCAGAAACAAGAATATCCACCACATGACAGAGATCCCCAGATTACAGTTCTGTGCTGCGAAGAAGATGTTTTATAGAAAAATAAATTCCTTCTAATTCATGGTTTGTCAATGAGAATTATGTGTTTGGAGTGGGTGTGTGAAATTATCATAAAGGCTTTCTGAATATAGCTCATGCAATACAAGTAAGTACCATTTAGAGCTGTGTGGATTTTCATTGCACCCATTGGGCCTGAGCAGGGTACCATTTATAACTCTGTCTTCCAGATCACAGCGATAGTAGAGGACATTTTGACAAACACCTCTGAAAATCCACAGCAGTCCAAACAGACCCCAGCTAGATTGGTTTATACAGTATGCCCCTGCCCTGGTTGAGTTGGCAGGCAATAAGCAGTATACATCATTCAGGGAAAGATATTCTTCGTAAAACATTATTACAATGCCTTGGAAATCTAATTCCCAGTAGCAAGTCAATAAAATAAAAAAAACACACATTCAGATGAATTGCTTGTCAGGGATGAGATGCGTATTGTTTAAGATGGAAATATTCATGGATTCCAAAATGTGCTAAGATTTGCGCCTTGTTCCAAGTTAAACAAACAGGACACATATTTCACTCTCTCCCTCCTCCCAGTGTGCTAATGTATCATCTATACATTTCTAGAGTACACAGGCTATGTCACCAACTGTATATCATTGGCCAATGTCTTGGAAGCTGACAATCCAAATGCTAGGTTACAAATCAGGCAAAATCAATGTCATTCAGTCTGATAATATATGTTAGTTTTCTTTTTGGGGGAGTGGACTAAATGATAAAATTCCAGTTGATTTGCCATCGCAGAACTTTAGTATCAGGAGGATGGTCCTGTTTGACGTTTTGCTTGCAAGTGATTTTTTTTACAACCACTACACCAAGAAGATAAAACAGCCATTGTGAAATATTTGATTTGGGTTTGTATTGGCTGCATGGAGCTCTGAATGTTGATCATAAGATGTTTTGCAAATCCAGTGTAATTTTAGACCTTTCCACATAACCATAGCCACATGTTTAATAACAGTTGCAAGTTGTTCTTCTTTTCTCTACATAAGGGAATGTTGAAGATCCAACAAAGCCAATAGTGGTTTTAGCTGCAAAGCAAAATGTAACACTCTTATTATTGTGTGGTTCTTAAAATATTTGGGCTTAGAGGTCAGGCTTGTCTTGACATTGATATTGTTGCAGAAACTATTACAACTGTTGAATATCTAAAGGATGTATGTTGTAACCACCAAACAATATGGGCTAGGATAATATCACCGTTCAATTTGATATAGGTTGAGACCAACTAGAATAATAGTTGAAGTACATCAGTTTGAGTGTAATCCCGGCACCCAGAATCAGATGAGCTACTCTGCTAAAGTCTAAGTAGTTTGAGTGGATCTTTTGACTAATATGCTAAAATGTACCCCTTACCAAAGTTTTTTTAATTGCCCTTTTTATAGATCTTTAGTTTACAGATATTATACTACATAGTTAAAGTGAAACCTTGAAAGTCATCCTCTAAAAAATACGCAGTTCTGTGTCCTCTGGCTGACATTCAGCAGCACGCAGTCTTTCCTCTCAATCTGTTGAAATGTTATCAACCCGGCAGGTATAAACAATGTTATTAAATCATAAGCTCCTTCCATCTGTTGTGAACCTCTCTGTATTGTGTCTCTCATGCTGGGCTCAGCTCAGTGCACCTCCATGCTGTCTCCACTATCGTCCTCCCTGAGCAGAAGAGAGAAGTGTCGCTGAGAGTGCATTAGTCTTATTATACAAAGTGTTCTCTCTCCAGACTGTGCCATTCACACACACACACACACACACACACACACACACACACACACACACACACACACACACACACACACACACACACACACACACACACACACACACACACACACACACACACACACACACACACACACACACACACACACACACCAAACTTTATCCTACTTTTGAATGGCTTTAATCGATCTTTTAACTAGAGGCGAAAAGCATTTAAATTCACAAACCAATTAAATGCTTCCAAGAAATGTGCATTTGTACATACAGTACTGTAGTGTCTTAAATTAGTAGAACATTGCTACAATGTTGTTCCTCCCCTTACAGAAAAAACACGTTTTCACCTGTGGAAAATCACATGATTTCACATGAGAGTTCCCATGTCTAGTTTCATGTTATAACATGTTGCTTTACTTCACATAAGATCACGTGATCACATGAAAACATGTGTTTTTGGAACACTTCAGATGTGTTCACATGTGAACTTCCTGTGTCTTTTCCATACGGGTGCCTATACAAAACATTAAAGTCTTAATAAATGTCACGATCGTCGTAATGTGGAAGAGAGGAGGACCAAGGCGCAGCGTGAAGTGAATACATTCTTCTTTTAATGAAACGAAACGAAGAACACTTGACAAACTATACAAAACAACAAAACGACGAACGTGACGCTACATATAAACAGTGCAGACACAGGCAACTAACATAGACAATAACCCACAACCCACAATACAAAACAGGCTACCTAAATATGGTTCCCAATCAGAGACAACGCAAAACACCTGTCTCTGATTGAGAACCATATCAGGCCAAACACATAGAAATAGACAAACCAGACATACAACATAGAATGCCCACTCAGATCACACCCTGACCAAACAAAACATAAAACATACAAAGCAAACTATGGTCAGGGCGTGACAATAAATGATGCATATGTATGTCGAATGGTAATCTGTTGGACACACTGTGCGGTAATAATTGATGTTGCAACATGGCAGCGAAGAAGCACGGACTGTGCTCAACATTCATGGTGTAGTGTGATACATATCTTGCCAGTAATATGGACAACTCTGTGTGTTGAACCATGTGTACTGTACAAATGACATTCATTTTGGATGAGGCACATCAATGTAGTATTAAGGACAGATACGTACAATGACGTGAGCAATTTACAGCGTTAGTTCCAGAGACACAGAATGTAAATCATACATGATGAAACCCCCCAACATTCCTCAGACTATGAGTCCAGGTGTTCAGTGGCAATCCAATGAAGATGAGCACCACACGTCACAGTCTTATTGAATGTTATGGCTAGCCTACTACAGCACTGGGCATCAAACAGACCTGACAAATCTTAGCTCTGGGGCAGTCCAGGAATGCATGGCTTCTCTCCATTGCATTTCATTCCAATGCTTTGTTAGGAATTAAAGGAACAGTTTTTAACTATCAGATTCTCATTTTGACTTTTAGAATAATAAACATACATTAATAAACAAAATTCTAAAAATAAGTTGTGTAACCAGAAAGGATGACAAGAATATAATGGAAATTCACACTGACAAATGTGTATTTCTCTCTCCCCCAATGTATAGTCATTTTAGCTACTGCTTTGTATTGTCTACAAACCTGAAATTCATGGCAGTTTATAGTGCCAAAACTCTATTCCCAGTCTTCTCTTATTTGTTTTCCAAGTGTTTATGTGGAATGGAAAAAGTGCACTCAGAGTTGTCAGATAGTGAACATCTGGTTGAAGAGAGCTCCCATAGGGGATGTTTCATTCTGCTTTAAGTGGAGGTGGTTGATCTCTGAAAATGATAGAGGACAGAGAAAATACCAGATCATTTCAATCCAAGCCACATGCAGACAAGAGAAAGCAGGCATATATGGTACATTTATAGCTTTTTAATGACTGTGTAGTATGGTTCCATAGATGAGGTGGGTTTGGCAGATGATGCTGAGCGATGATGCTGAGGAGAGGGGCATTCAAGTCTGTGCCTCATGAATAAATTACAGTACACTGCACAGTTGTATACTGCACAATTCTACATTACATGTACACAGTAATGCACAATCAGGGATGATATACAAAACCCAAAGCCAAATGTTGAGAAAGTCTTGACATGCCAACAACATGAGATACACGTACAATAGGATTTTCCAATCATTTTAAATCCTTATTGAATCATTTGGTTAGGGGACTAAAGGATGACACTACTAGACAATGTCGGATACATTTGTAATTACAATGTGCTGACTTCTATATGAATATTCCAAACTCAATGTGAAAGTGGCCTCTCTGAAGAGATTTGACTTTAAGAGTCATATGAGAGCATGGGACTGCTATTTGGGTAAGATGCTAGCCTTAGGCCCTAGAGCGTTTGGATTTGCCAGACCACGTGTTTACTAGCCCTATAATGTATGCAGTGAATACTGTATAAAAAAGGGAGTGCCAAGTCTTTGCCATACTGCAAACTGCTTTATTTGGTAGATTATAACTGCAGGGTGGATGACATTTCAAAAATACCTAGCCACAATGATTTAGATTTTTTGTATGTAAAAACAAAGAGAAACTCTGCTGAAGACTAACCATTATTGCAGTAATTTTGCTTCCATTCAATTGTACTATGGAGACCATAATAATCCCTAATCAACCAATCAACTAGCTTGCATTCTAAAAATGCATTTTTTCCCATGAATTAATGACTGGTAAAAGGTTAAACTGAACTCAGATACCCAGACTTTCTCCTTTGTTGGAACCAAATACAGAGAATGTTTTCTAAATAAGATATAGCAACTTTATAGCCATTAGTATTTAGACTGAGAGCGCTGTTTGTATTGGCTAGGGGCATTTGTTCCCAACCACCAATGAGCAACAGGATAATTCAAAGGAAAAGGGGTGAAGCTAATGATATATTCCAGAGATACCACTTCCTTCTAATTCCAGCAGTTGAAAACAGTGAATCTTGTTGTCTGAGGCTGGTTTCAAAGCAAGTGTCTCGGCTCCATTTTGGCACTGTATCCGGCTTCCTTCCTCTCTTTGACCCTAGAGGTCAAGACAGAATAATGAGTGTGTATTCTAGAATTTCTCACTGTTGCCCACCGCTCGGCTTGCAGCTCTCGTGTGCTATATACAGAATACAGAACTCTGCTGCTGTTGATTCATTGTGAATCTCACTCTATTCAGTTTCCCAATAGGAGAAAGCTGATGTGCTGATGCTGAAAATCTGTTTCTGACAGTGACTTATAGCAAGGGGAAACAGGATTCGCTCCTACCCACAGACATCCACATGATTAGGATCAAAACAAACAGGCAAACTTGCATTCAGCAGCCATATATCAATGTGTCTGCATTAACACATATCAAAATAATATTTGATATCTTGCGGTGGATTGCCTATACCCCAAGCCTGTTAGCAGATCTACCATCTGCCTCATAAGATTTTAATGATACTTTTTTTGTGGTCTCCCAGCGCAATGGGAGACCACAATACCTTTCGGTAAAAAGACTGGTAAACCGCATTAGCGTCTCCCAGAAAAGAAAATCCCTTTGAAAGCCTTAATGTGGACAGTAATGGGATGAAATCGTCTTAGTGTTTACTGTTGTATACATTAGCTGTCTCCAGGTCTTGGTTATTGTTTTCCACCGAGCCATTTTTGATTTACGAGAGGATTCAGTTTTAATTTAGAAGAGGACCACCAGGCTATAACTGCGAAAACTATCTACTAAGGGTATGTGGGTAATAATTACAATTTACAACTTCTCTGTCCACAAGAACGTCCATGAAAGTATATATATTTTTTTATATACCTTTTTTTTAAACTAAACTATACACACCAATTTGTGTGGAAGATATAGAGGAAACATAGTGGTACAGTACTAGTGGTATAGTACTGCAAAAAGTGGCATGGAAAGTATGTATGGTTAAGAAGTCTCCATACCTAAAAACAGTATTAAAACATTCAGAACACAATCATATAGACTACACTCTTAGAAAAAAAGGGCAATCTAGAATCTAAAAGGGTTCTTCGGCTGTCCCCATTAGAGAACCCTTTGAAGAACCCGTTTTGGTTCCAGGAAGAACCCTATTGGGTTGCATGTAGAACCCTTTCCCCAGAGGCTAATCCATGGAACCCAAAATAGTTCTACCTGTAACCAAAAAGGGTTCTCCTACAGGGAGAGTCGAAGAACCCTTTAGAAGCCCTTTTTCTAAGAGTGTTGAGCGATGGAAACTGGAAGACTGTAGTCTTCCATAACGCTTCGTGCATAGCTCTGGAATGTATCCCTCCTACCGTGCTGAGGATCTTTATGGCAAAAAATACTCCATCAATGGGCAACCCTTCTTCAGCAGACCCACGCTCCTATAGAGCCCCACTCTCTGCTAGAGTCTTTATTGGCAGTATATAAAAGTGCTTGCTAAAAGCTTGACAAATATCAGGCAGCAAACTCAGGTTTGGGCAGGCTGCAGAGTGGAGCTATGGCCTGCTGTTTGGCTGAACGGCTGCAGTGGGCACTGTAAATTATAGATCAGAGAGAGCTTAATCTCGCTGTTGATGATGTGGAAGTGGAGTAGGGGCCTGAGCGTGTCTCTCAGTGAGCAGAGGAGGGGTTGCCGAACAAAAGATCAAAGGGCAAGTAGGTACATGTTGAGATGTGAAATGGGATAAGCCACTGCTGGATTAGACATTTTGGGATTATAATGTAAGAGAGCCTACAGGAAAATAATTAGAGCTTGTGTATTCTTTTTCTTATGGAGTGTGATCAATTGATGCTCAGAGCATTGTATTTCACAATTAGACACATCTGAGGTTGAACGACAGAAAAGTTGAATAAATGATACTGTAGTTGACTAAATATTAGCTGCTTTTATCCTTAGTTATGACTTCAAGTGGTCAACAAATCTAATAAGAGGTCTGTCTGCGCTTTGCATGTCATCAAACAGCCTGACTGGCCAGCAACACCAAGCATCCTGGTAACGTGACTGGCTAGCAACACCAAGCATCCTGGTAACGTGACTGGCCAGCAACACCAAGCATCCTGGTAATGTGACTGGCCAGCAACACCAAGCATCCTGGTAACGTGACTGGCCAGCAACACCAAGCATCCTGGTAACGTGACTGGCCAGCCTAACCAAGCATCCTGGTAACGTGACTGGCCAGCAACACCAAGCATCCTGGTAATGTGACTGGCCAGCAACACCAAGCATCCTGGTAATGTGACTGCCCAGCAACACCAAGCATCCTGGTAATGTGACTGGCCAGCAACACCAAGCATCCTGGTAACGTGACTGGCCAGCAACACCAAGCATCCTGGTAACGTGACTGGCCAGCAACACAAAGCATCCTGGTAATGTGACTGCCCAGCAACACCAAGCATCCTGGTAATGTGACTGGCCAGCAACACCAAGCATCCTGGTAATGTGACTGGCCAGCAACCCCTAGCATCCTGATAATGTGACTGGCCAGCAACACCAAGCATCCTGGTAATGTGACTGCCCAGCAACACCAAGCATCCTGGTAATGGGAAGAAAATGAGGAATTCGTGAAAGGAAATATCCTCTCCCGATGTCCCGTCCCCTATTCCAACCTCAACACCAGGCCACTGAGGCTCTACACTGAGAAGTAGGAAGTTGGAGAGAGAAAACCAGAGAACCACATCTCCACGCCAAGGCAGTGGGTAGGAGTTATCTGCCCAGGAGAGGGGTGGTGGTGACCATGTTCCCAGGCCCAGAGACCAGAGACTGACAGCCTTGTTTAAGACATCTAGGGACAATTAAAGGGTCTGAAGAACCTGATGGCACAATGCACAACTCGAAAACAAGCGGGACAAACAAGTGGGACAAACACATTGTGCTCCACATATGGAAAGTCATTAGGCAAATCTTCCTTTGGGAGAGAGAGGCTGGGAAACATTTAAAGGGGTGACATGTCCTTTCTGGAGTGGGTAGGCCACAATTCACAGCACTTTAAGGACTCATTGTTTTGTATAACTCCCTATCTTATCCCCTTGAATATCTTGTCATCAGTGATACGTTCATTCTATTTAGAATTCCTACTGCTTTTTCTCAAATACGTTTGGCTGTCTAGTTTGGGTAGTGAGGCTCTCTCAAATACATGTTTTGATAAACATGCAACTTGAAATATATATGCGGGGTAAACAGACAGTCTGAGGCTTTTGTTATCAACTCTCACAGTTAAATGTTTTATTTCTTTTTTATTTCACCTTTATTTAACCAGGTAGGCCAGTTGAGAACAAGTTCTCATTTACAACTGCGACATGGCCAAGATAAAGCAAAGCAGTGCGACAAAAACAACACACAGTTACACATGGGATAAACAAACGTACAGTCAATAAAACAATAGAACATCTATATACAGTGTGTGCAAATGTAGTAAGATTAGGGAGGTAAGGCAATAAATAGGCCATAGTGGCGAATTAATTACAGTTTAGCATTACAGTTTAGCATACTGGAGTGATAGATGTGCAGATGATGATGTGCAAGTAGAGATACTGGGGTGCAAAAGAGCAAAAATAAATAACTATATGGGGATGAGGTAGTTGGGTGTGCTATTTACAGATGGGCTGTGTACAGATGCAGTGACATGTTCATTCTATTTAGAATTCCTACTGCTTTTTTCTCAAATACGTTTGGCTGTCTAAAATATATGCTTTGGTAGTGAGGCTCTATCAGTAGCAATGTGTTGCATTATATACTGTAAGAATGAATGAGGTTGTAGAGACACTTCAGAACTATGGCAACTTGACTAAAGTCAAGTAAAATAATTTACGCAAAGCTCATATGCTTGACATTAGAAAATCAATACTGCTGAATCAGTCACTTAGATATTTTCCATCAATACAAACATATCTGCTATTTCACACCGAATAGACCCTAACTCTAGAACATCATTCTATATTTGCCTTCCCCCTGGCTAACTTTGACAGTATTCCCCGCTTTTCCACCACAGTATGCAAGAACATGGCAGGGAAGGTTTCCAAATTATTTTCAGCATACCGCTCACTTTCTTCAGTTGAAAACCACAGATATTTCCATTTTGCCAGTAGGCCACCTATTTTAGTTTGAATTTACAGATTTGTTTTGGAGAACCTAGGATTTGTCACGTTTTTTCCTAATTTAAATCGTTTGAGATTGTGTGTGCATTAATTAACATGACAGTGTACTGATTTACTGTGAAGAAGTGTAATTTAGACTTCTTCACAGGCAGCCAAATGAAGGAGACTATGGTTGAGTGGGTTTTATATAATTGAAAACACACATTTCAGTTGCGTTCTTGTGGCTGAGACAGGGCTTGTTTTCAAGAGTTTTGTCTCTGTATTTTTGTCCAGCTGCATGACAGACCTGAACTACTATCCAAAATAAGATTTAGCGTCTTCTGTTCTCACCCCATGAGCTCCCTTAAGATAGTCCTTACCACATCAGCACAGGGGAATGTCTAAAACATTAGCTAGATTCTGAGAAATAGTTTTTAAGGGCTGTTGAGAGTCCCTTTTTATGTTTGGTCCAAGCGTTTTCACTGAAACATATTTTGATTTCAATTACAACTGTACTTGAGGGCCCAGTGGGACTGTGGTTGATTGAGAAACAATCATCAAAGGCCATTTAAAAAGTGAACAAAGCCTTAACAAACATAAGTGAACTCAAGTGTCCATCTTACACCTTAGGTAGCTATTATGGATATTTGTGCAAATATAATGACATTTAAAACAACTGAATGCCAATTACTCACAGTTGGGAGTTTTTGTTTATTTTCTTATCAACATTTGTCTTTACTTGTCACTACTCTATCAGTAACCTCATTTTTGATGATAGATTATTTTAATGTTCTTAGATAAATTATTACACGCTAACCCAAGGGGCCCCGTTAACCAGAGGGTAATAATCCCTTTTGACTGGACACTATTTATGACAGAGGAAACCAAAGAGTGAGGCAGGGAGTTCATGTGCCTCACTTGTGTTATAAAAGAGATATGAAAGGCATTTATCTTCATCTATTGAATTTATGTTCTAAATCCAATCAAATAATAGAATGTCTAGGCTACTTCGTGCAGTGTGAAAGGTAGAGTGTACACTGTAGGCTACTTTGTGCAGTGTGAAAGGTAGAGTGCAATGACGGAGAGACTCATGAAGGGGTATAGAAAGCAAATGTCTTTCAGTAGACGAACATGCATTCCAAAATGCCACCCACAACCCAGACAGTCAACACAGTACCAGGATAAAGCTTTGTTATTACATTGTACTCTCCTATCCGTTATCATTTTCTGAAGAAGTCACTTTATGAAAATGAATATAGAGCATGTCTAACCCATATATTATCTGGGAGGACAAGCTTGTGATCAGGACCAGGTGCTAGGAGCTTAGGGTGAGCCTCACTGAATCATGAGTCAATAAAGTAGAGGTGGAGGTGGAGGAGGAGGAGGAGGCCTTAGATGGTGAAACCTCTCTACTCTGATTGTGGCTACAACTACACTAGGCATCTGATGGTATGTTAAATGGACTCATGGTACTTTTTCTTCAGAATCAGATGTAGATTTATTAGTGGCAGTCCATACCTATTGTGTGCATGACAAGGTAGCCGACACTGAGGGTAACGGTATGATACATCTGTTCAGTAGAACCTAGGATTAGGCCTTTGGATCCGCCCCATAGTGTTTTCCCAAACAACGCATTGACTGGCTGTTCCTAATGTGATACAATCCCTGTCTCAATGAGCATGACGTTGTATGACGACACAAGGCCACGTGGAGAGTTCAGATAAACCCACAGGATCATATTAACCATGCATTATAACTGCCTTGAGTTTAGGCCTAGACATTTTAGGCCTAGACTTTTTTTTTCAAGAATGAGGTCGGAAAGAAACTCACAAACAATATGTGAGTGTTACCAAATAAAAAAAACAATATTGCTTCCTGTGTTGATTGATTGGAAAACATTACTTCACTTATGCACTGAGTTAAACATCACTTCAGTTATATGTGAGAAGCAGCTCCTAAATTCAATATAGGTTTCTGTCTCAGATAAAATTACTATTCGCCCATGAACTGCAAACACAGCGTGACCCATGCCAGTGTTTAAGATATTTTGCCCTTTAGTTTCACTGTAAGAGACATATACTGCTTGGTTTCACTCCTGCTACATGCTTTACTGTTAGTGACCTCCTAGCACATAAATATACAGGCAGAAACTCTCTTTCAGAGTAAGAGCAGTGTTTTAGCGAGAGGAGAGAGCTACCGTTATAACAGAGAGGCCCCAAGCTAACCTTCAGAAAAAAATTGGACGTTTTTTTCTTCCTTCATTTGACTTTTATAGAGTCATAAAGTCTTAAAGCCCCCATGCAGTCTTTTAAAATCATCACTGTATGTCTAATACAGTATATCACTGTGTGTTTATTTCATGAAAATAAATCCAAATATATTTTGTAACCTGTTTTTCCCCCTGAGCCTCCTTTTGCCATTGAAATGCTCAGTCTGATTGTGTGGGCATTGATACAAATGTAAATATATTTATATAGACAGCTCTGATTGCCAATCATAGTTTGTTGATAGTATGACCATAGTTTGTTGATAGTATGACCATCTGTAGAGCATCTAGTAGGAGGATACATATGCAAATAAAATATGACTGGTCATTGGTCAGTATAATCAGATCAAATGTTGAATCATGATCTGAGCCAAAAACTCCATCCCACCTGAACAGGCTGAAATTCCAGGCTTATTATTTTGTATTTACACAAAAAGGGCATTATCATAATTTTCACAATTTCTGTTTTATTTAAACCTCATAGTTTGGAAATATCATAAAAAATAAACAGGAAAATCACTGCTTTTTAAAATTATGAGTTCAAACCTATTCGGCAACATGAAAGTGGCCCGGAATAATTCTGCAATGAAAAGTGGGGCAAGCAAAGTAAAGAAAGAAAGATGTCATGACCTTACAGATGTCAACACTCTCCCAGGTTATTTACTGACTCGGACCCCTTTGAACTGCACAACTGTTTTTTTTGTGCTGTCTCTGCTGTAAGTCAGATGTATGTCTATAGTCTATTTTGAATGATTAATTCCCTGTACTGCACCAACAGCAGTAGAATAGTACTGTACTGTAGAAATATGTGTTCCTAATTAATTAGATTATAATTGAGTTTGCTGATATAACTTTTCATTATAGGCTAGTTTTTCTTCCGTCTTTGTACCTATCTCTTCAAGTAGCCTATATAATTGTATGATTCCAAGGGAACTGTAATGCGGTGCGTGCTGGTGGCAGGGAAGTCAGACGCAGGAGAATGAACTTGGTAAAAATGGAGCTGTTTAAAACTTCTTGCAACTATAGGGGGTGCTGTTCCGCATTAGCATATTTGTGTCTCCAAATTAAACTGCCTCGTGCTAAATTCTTGATCGTACAATATGCATATTATTGTTATTATTGGATAGAAAACACCTTCTAGTTTCTATAGAAGTTGGAATTTTGTCTCTGAGTGGTACAGAACAATTTCTACAGCACTTTTCATGACAGGGTTCAGATTTCAGAAATTTTTACCTCTGATCTGGGGTCTGTTTTTAAGGCGACAGTGAATGCTATGAAGAAACCGACACTGCCTACGTCTTCCTCTGGGTGTCTGTACGTCATCACGTTTTCAATGGAATCGATGGGACATTCACAGCCATTATAAAAGACCAAAATGTATAGAGACCGCCCTTTCTCGTCGTGCGCCTGAAGCGTGAAGGACATCGGACCTGCCTCGTTCCAAATCGTTTTCTAACCAGCAATATTTCTCCGGTCATGTTTTCAGTTGTTATAGTTGTTAAAAACATCATAATGTAGTTAATTTGAACCGTTTTATAGCAATTTATATCCGTTTAGTGCGATTTTGAGGAATTTCTTTGTTGTGCACTCTGAAAGTTTGGACACGTTTTGGGGTGTCGGTCGTTGGTGGTGGACATTTCGAAGGACAGAGGACATCTATCGACCAAAAGACGTTTATAACATAGAAAGGATACATTGCCCAAGAATCTGATGGAAGAACAGCTCAAAGTAAGCAATATTTAATATGATAAATCGTGTTTCTGTCTAAATATTTTAAACGCATATTTCGCCATTTTGTTTGGTATAGCTTCACTTGGCCAACCCTGTATTGAAAAGTAAGGATAATTTTAAAAATGTAAATCAGCGGTTGCATTAAGAACTAATTTGTCTTTCGATTGCTGTCAACCCTGTATTTTTTAGTCAAGTATATGATTAGCTTTCAATTAAACTAGATCACTCTGATAGATGACGTCAGACATATTGAGGCTTGATTTCCTAGTATTTTTATTGTGTAACCACGGTTTTGTATGGCTAAATATGCACCTTTTCGAACAAACTGTATATGTATATTGTAAAATGATGTTACAGGAGTGTCATCGGAAGAATTCTGAGAAGGTTAGTGAAAAAATTAATATATTTTGGCGATGATAACGTTATAGCTCCCTTTGCCTGGAATCGATGCTCTGGTAACGTTTGTACATGTGGTATGCTAACTTATCGATTTATTGTGTTTTCGCTGAAAAACGCTTAGAAAATCTGAAATATGGTCTGAAATCACAAGAACTGGGTCTTTCCATTGCTATGCTTTGTCTATTTTTATGAAATGTTTTATGATGAGTAAATTGGTCATACACGTTGCTCTATCTAGTAATTCTAGTCGATTTGTGATGGTGGGTGCAATTGTAAACTGTGATTTCTACCTGAAATATGCACTTTTTTCTAACAACACCTATCCTATACCATGAATATGTTATCAGACTGTCATCTGATGAGTTTTTTTCTTGGTTTGTTGCTATCAATATCTTAGTTTAGCCGAATTGGTGATAGCTAGTGGTGGAGAGAGAAAATGGTGGACAAAGAAAGATGGTGTATTTTGCTAACGTGGTTAGCTAATAGATTTACATATTGTGTCTTCCCTGTAAAACATTTTAAAAAACAGAAATGATGGGTTTATTCACAAGATCTGTATCTTTCATCTGGTGTCTTGGACTTGTGATTTAATGATATTTAGATGCTACTATTTACTTGTGAAGCTATGCTAGCGATGCTAATCAGTGTGGGGGGGGTGGGGGGTGATCCCGGATACGGGGTTGATACTCGTGAAAGGTTAATAAACATTCAAAAAACCTCTGAAAACCGAAGTATACAAAAATAACATAATAGGGTGCAAAACCCGTCGCACACCAGAACAAATAACACACCTACATACAACAAACAATCTCTGACAAGGACATGAGGGGAAACAGAGGGTTAAATACACAGGAAGGAAAGACAAGACAAAACCAATGGAAAATGAAAAAATGGATCAATGATGGCTAGAAGGTCGGTGACGTCGACCGCCGAACACCACCCGAACAAGGAGAGGGACCGACTTCGGCGGAAGTCGTGACAGGAACAAGTTTAAAAAAAGGAAGAACATTTGAATAACACAGCTTGATTAAAGGATACTCCCAAGGTATGAAAACATTTGACAAAGTTTAAAAGGTGAAATCATGAGGTGTGTGTGTGTTCGAGTGTATGTGTACACTTTCTCAATGTAACAGTTTTTCTCAATCAATATTAGAGATGGTGGTGACTGACACTGCATTTCTACGTAGTACCAGCACAAGGGCTTATTTTTTTTATTATAATCTGCACCATTACCCCCCAAATAGTCAATTTATTTTTTAATCTCTGCTTCATGACTGTACATTTTCCTATACGGTCTGCAATCTGCTTCGAGACATGCCAGAGGCCGGATCATTCCGACGATTGTGATAGGGTGTTCGATGGTGAGGCATATATCTGTACCCGGCATATATCTGTACCCAGGACATCACCAGGTTGCTTCCCGAGGCTGTGAGTCAGTCACCGGGGGCTGATACTGTCATGGTTCATGTGGGGTCAAAGTTCAGGATATCACCAGTTTGCTTCCCGAGGCTGTGAGTCAGTCACTGGGGGCTGATACTGCCATGGTTCATGTGGGGTCAAATGACATTATGAAGGGCAGCTCAGAACAGCTGAAGATGGATTTTAAAGAACTGATTGGGGCTCTACTTGATACCAACAAATGCCCCATAATAGTTGGCCCTCTGCCCTCCCTAAATCATGGCATTGAACGGTTCAGCAGACTTTTAGCCCTACATAACTGGCTACGAGACTATTGCAGCTCTGTGGGTATAACATTTATTTACAATTTTGATACATTCTGGAAACAAAACTTGTATTATAAGGAGGATGGGATCCACCCAAATCATTTGGGTTCCTGGATCCTTTCACAGCATTATAAGGCAGTGTTGAGACAATGACTTATCAATGACCCAAGCCCAGCTCAGTTAATCTCTACCATTGTGTCGCTGAGTTGTCATAATGCTTCAGCAAATGTCCATTATACCAGGGGCGTTAGTAGACACAATGTAAGTAATCTAATTTATGTTCCTCTTACTTAAGAATTTGTTCTTAACTGACTTGCCTAGTTAAATAAATGTTAAATAAATAAAATAAATACTGCCCTGAATGCCCCTGCTGATCCTACAGCTATTGTATGCAGTAATCATATGACTATGAACCAGAGTAATACGGTTAGTACTGAGGTGGTGTGCCCTGGTAGGACGTCCACTGTGTGCAGCTCAACCTGCACTAATACAAATAACCTGAGCATATCTAACTCTGATAAGCTTCCCAGTAAAGCAAGAAAAACAATCAAGCATCCCAGAAAGTATTAAAATAGCCCACGTTAACATATGTAGCTTAAGAAACAAGATTCATGAAATCAATAATTTGCTAGTAACAGATGACATTCATATTCTGTGTCACGGCCGTCGAAAGAACTGGACCAAAGCGCAGGGTGGTAAGCATACATATTCCTTTTTATTAAGGATGACGCCGACAAAAACAATAAACAATACAAAACCGACCGTGAAGCTTAAGGCTATAGTGCCACAAACAAAGACACTTCCCACACTGAAAGGAGGGAAATGGGCTACCTAAGTATGGTTCCCAATCAGAGACAACGATAAACAGCTGTCCCTGATTGAGAACCATACCCGGCCAAAACATAGAAATACAAAATCATAGAAAACAAAAACATAGAATGCCCACCCCAAATCACACCCTGACCAAACCAAATAGAGACATAAAAAGGCTCTCTAAGGTCAGGGCGTGACATTCTGACAATCTCTGAAACTCACTTAGATAATACATTTGATGATACAGTGGTAGCAATACATGGTTATAAGATCTACAGAAAGACAGAAATGCCAAAGGTGGAGTTGTGGCTGTTTATATTTAGAACAACATTCCTGTAAAACAGAGAGGATCTCATGTTAAATGCTGTTGAAGAAATATGGCTAAAGGTTCATCTGCCTCATCTAAAGCCCATTCTGGTGGGAAGCTGCTAAAGACCACCATGTGCTAACAGTCAGTATCTGGATAACATGTGGGAAATGCTTGATAATGTACACTACCGTTCAAAAGTTTGGGGTCACTTAGAAATATCCTTGTTTTTAAAAGAAAAGCAAATTTTTTGTCCATTAAAATAACACCAAATTGATCAGAAATACAGTGTAGACATTGTTAATGTTGTAAATGACTATTGTAGCTGGAAATGGTAGATGTTTTATGGAATATATACATAGGTGTACAGAGGCCCATTATCAGCAACCATCACTCCTGTGTTCCAATGGCATGTTGTGTTAGCTAATCCAAGTTTATCATTTTAAAAGGCTAATTGACCATTACAAAACCCTTTTGCAATTATGTTAGCACAGCTGGAAACTGTTGTGCTGATTAAAGAAGCAATAAAACTGTCCTTCTTTAGACTAGGTGAGTATCTGGAGCATCAGCATTTGTGGGTTCGATTACAGGCTCAAAATGGCCAGAAACAAAGAACTTTCTTCTGAAACTCGGTCTATTCTTGTTCTGAGAAATGAAGGCTATTCCATGCAAGAAATTGTCAAGAAACTGAAGATCTCGTACAACGCTGTGTACTACTCCTTTCACAGAACAGCGCAAACTGGCTCTAACCAGAATAGAAAGAGGAGTGGGAGGCCCCGGTGCACAACTGAGCAAGAGGACAAGTACATTAGAGTGTCTAGTTTGAGAAACTGACGCCTCACAAGTACTCAACTGGCAGCTTCATTAAATAGTACCCGCAAAACACCAGTCTCAACATCAACAGTGAAGAGGCGACTCCGGGATGCTGGCCTTCTAGGCAGAGTTGCAAAGAAAAAGCCATATCTCAGACTGGCCAATAAAAAGAAAAGATGAAGATGGGCAAAAGAACACAGATACTGGACAGAGGAACTCTGCCTAGAAGGCCAGCATCCCGGAGTCACCTCTTCACTGTTGACGTTGAGACTGGTGTTACTGTATCTGTTGCATCTTGTCTATGCTGCTCGGTCATCGCTCATCCATATATTTATATGTACATATTCTTATTCCATCCCTTTAGATTTGTGTTTATTAGATTACTTGTTAAATATTACTGCACTGTCGGAACTAGAAGCACAAGCATGTCACTACACTTGCATTAACATCTGCTAACCATGTGTATGTGACCAATAACATTTGATACGATTTGATTCGATTTGATTTGGTATGGAAGCTGTGTAATGAATGTGTAATGTCAAGACTAAATGAGTGTGATTTGATGGAGTCTGGAAGGTCCAGCAGCTTTATAATCAGTGCGCCCGTATGAGATCTATAGTGTAGAGAACATGTTCTGTGGTTGTACTGGGAAGATACATGTTGGGGGGCACTTCCTGTGGTCCTTACCTTTTTAATTGAGACAGCTGGTTTAGATCATTCATGAGAAAGGCAGACTTCTCCAGTTATGCGTATATTAGAATAGAGACCTCACCACCACCACCACCAAATACAGTTCCATTTCCATTATGAGAGCGAGGCCTGTGCTGTACTGCAAGAGCGGTACTGGTTTACTTGAACTGCATGGCAGCCACAGCATTTCTCCATTAGCTCCATACGTATTCATGAGAGTGATTCAGGGAGCATCCAGTTCAGATGTTTGTGTCATGGACTACGTTAGCTTTGGGAGAGTGTCATTCACTATTTATCCTGTTAGGCTGGCTGGCCCGACACCGGTACACTTATGACAACATCCAGCTCAAGTGCAGGGCGCGAAATTCAAAAGATATTTTAAAAAAATATTTAACTTTCACACATTAACAAGTCCAATACAGCATATGAAAGGTACACATCTTGTGAATCAAGCCAACATGTCCGATTTTTAAAATGTTTTACAGGGAAGACAAAATATGTAAATCTATTAGCTAACCACGTTAGCAAAAGACACCACTTTTCTAACTCCATCAGTTTCTTACTCCATCACTAGCTATCACAAATTCGACCAAATAAAGAAATAAATAGCCACTAACCAAGAAAAAACTTCATCAGATGACAGTCTGATAACATATTTATGTATAGCATATGTTTTGTTCGAAAAATTTGCATATTTCAGGTATAAATCATAGTTTACATTTCAGCTACAATCAGAAATTGCACCGAAAGCAGCCATAATATTTACAGACACCAACGTCAAATACCTAATTACTCATCATAAAACATTTCTGAAAAATACATAGTGTACAGTAAATGAAAGACAGGCATCTTGTGATGCCAGACAATATTTCCGATTTATTAAGTGTTTTACAGCAAAAACAAAATGTAGCGTTATATTAGCTTAGCTTAGCACAATAGAAACACTTGGGCGCCGGCGACTACGACAGATATATGAAATAACATCATAAATTGGGTCTTACTTTTGCTGATCTTTCATCAGAATGTTGAACAAGGTGTCCTTTGTCCAGATGAGTCGTTGTTTGGATTCAGAATGGCAACTTTCCCTCTTCATTTAGCATGGGCACTAGCCGAGTGCTACATATCTCTCCAACGTAAACACAGTCAGAGAACGCAACACGGCAAAACTCCCGAAAAAATTTCAATAATCTGATTAAACTATATTGAAAAAACATACATTACGATGATATGGTCACATGTATCAAATAAAATCCGAGCCGGAGATAGTTGTCATCCATTACGGCAGCAAAACAGAAGGCAATCGCACTTCCAAGTCGCGCGCTTCAGAGTACCGGAAGTGGACGGTCACGTCAAAGAAATAGCTTTTATTCCACCCCAGACCAAGATAAACACAAAATTTCTTCTCTCACATCATCTTGACACCCAGAGGAAGGCGTATGGAGTGTACGTAGACTCCTACGTGTCATGACCATGTATAGGCAGGAAGTTGAAGAGAGCATATATTTCTGACATTCTACTTCCTGGTCAGGGAAAGTGCTGCCAAATGAGTTCTGTTTCACTCAGAGAAATAATTCCAACGGTTTTAGAAACTAGAGAGTGTTTTCTATCCAATAATAATAATAATATCCATATTGTACGAGCAAGAATTGAGTACGAGGCCGTTTGAAATGGGCACGATTTCACTGGCTACTCAATACTTTCCCTTGCAGCCATAAGAAGTTTTAAAGAATGAAAAAGCAAATGATCTTTAGTCCATGATCTAACCAATATAATGTGCTGTAGTCTCTACTCAGTCAGCATTAGACAATGGTCGGGTCATGTCGTTCCCCTGTTCCCCCAGGTTTGGTCTGTTTATATCCCTGCCATGTTAATGTGGCAATAAGGGGCCAGATTCATGTGAGTTGGCATGGCGGGTCCACAGCTGCAGAGAGGAGTGGCCACCGAGGAGCAATTACTGGGCAGAGAGCCTCAGAAGCAGTTTCCCATCAGGCCATGCCGCGCAGACATCAAACAGTTCCATTAGGGGGCTTGTGGAAGTGAAGATTCATGTGACGTTTAACACAGTGAGTAATAGGTCTGCTTCTTCCACTTTTTCTTTGTCATGTTTCTTTTTCTTCTCTATTTCCCAGGGAGAAACTCCAGAGAATATCCCTTGGACCTGTGCTCCAGAAAGAGCTGGTGATAGCCATCTTTGAAAAATAAGCATAGCACACAGCAAAGTAAGTTCGAATGACTAATGAGCCAGACATGATGACAATGCAGGTGGTTTGGTTCACCTATTTCCACCCAACCATTTATTCCTTTCATTCAATTCACTCACTGTGCTCTCCATCCACCACTCCCGGCATCTCTGTCCAGCATCTTTCCGACCAACATCCTTCCTTCTCCGATGCAGAGCTGACCGCACTGACCAGTCATGCAAGAATGCCCTGTGCTTTGGTTATTGTCCCAGCTGGTATTTATTTCCTCTGTCTGGACTCTGCCAGCCTCACATCCCAAAAACCCATTGGCTCTTGGATGAGTGTCATGGTCTGCAGTCTTTGGCAGTCTAATCCACTTCAGCCACCTACCGGTGTGAGGGCAAAGGTCAAGGACAACCAGTTTATTTTAATATCCTTTTTAATTCCGTCACAGGTTCAGATGAGTTGCCTCAGGTTGGAATTGCAATAAATGAATTAAAGACACATTTAGAGATATTTAAACATGGCCACACAGCCAGGGGATTACATAAAAATATGGTACAACGTCTAGGCTTTATTTGACTGTCTAATGTTACTCCTCACGGGACAGGTTGTCTTTGCTCGTTGTTGTCTTAGCTCTCCAAATCAACACCTGTGATTGCTTTATGCCTCTCTCTAATGTCAACATGCCTTGTATACTGTTGTTGAGGGTAGCTCTCATTGTTTTATTTTACTGCGGAGCCCCTAGTCCTGCTCAACATGCCTCAGATAGCTCCTTTGTCCCACCCCCCATACATGCGGAGACCGCACCTAGTTTAACTGGCGCCTCCAGAGGTAACCTCTCTCATCGTCACTCAATGCCTAGGTTTACCTCCACTACTAGCACCCTACCATACCCTTGTATGTACCTTATGCCCTGAATCTATCCTACCACACCCAGAAATCTGCTCCTTTTATTCTCTGTTCCCACCGCACCAGACAACCAGTTCTTATAGCCTTTAGACGTACCCTCATCCTACTCCTCCTCTGTTCCTCTGGTGATGTAGAGGTAAACCCAGGCCCTGTATGTCCCCAGGCGCTCTCATTTGTTGACTTCCGTAACCGTAAAAGCCTTGTGTTCATGCATGTTAACATCAGAAGCCTCCTCCCTAAGTTTGCTTTATTCACTGCTTTAGCACACTCCGCCAACCCTGATGTCCTAGCCGTGTCCGAATCCTGGCTTAGGAAGGCCACCAAAAATTATGAAATTTCCATCCCCAATTACAACATTTTCCGTCAAGATAGAACTGCTAAAGGGGTTGCAATCTACTGTAGAGATAGCCTGCAGAATTATGTCGTGCTATCCAGGTCTATGCCCAAACAGTTTGAGCTTCTACTTTTAAAAATCCATCTCGCCAGAAATAAGTCCCTCACTGTTGCCGCTTGTTATAGACCCCCCTCAGCTCCCAGATGTGCCCTGGACACCATATGTGAATTGATTGCCCCCCGATCTATCGTCAGAGTTCGTACTGTTAGGTGACCTAAACTGGGATATGCTTAACACCCCGGCCGTCCTACAATCTAGGCTAGGTGCCCTCAATCTCACACAAATTATCAATGAACCTACCAGGTACAACCCAAAATCCATAAACATGGGCACCCTCATAGATATCATCCTGACCAACCTGCAATCTAAATACACCTCTGCTGTTTTCAACCAAGATCTCAGCAATCACTGCCTCATTGCCTGCATCCATTATGGGTCCGTGGTCAAACGACCACCCCTCATCAATGTCAAACGCTCCCTAAAACAGTTCTGCGAGCAGGCCTTTCTAATCGACCTGGCCCGGGTATCCTGGAAGGATATTGACCTCATCCCATCAGTAGAGGATGCCTGGTTATTCTTTAAAAGTGCTTTCCTCACCATCTTAAATAAGCATGCCCCTTTCAAAAAATGTTGAACTAAGAACAGCTATAGCCCTTGATTCACTCCAGATTTGACTACCCTTGACCAGCACAAAAACATCCTGTGGCGTTCTGCACTAGCATCGAATAGTCCCCGCGATATGCAACTTTTCAGGGAAGTCAGGAACCAATGTACACAGGCAGTTAGGAAAGCAAAGGCTAGCTTTTTCAAACAGAAATTTGCGTCCAGCAGCACTAATTCCAAAACGTTTTGGAATACTGTAAAGTCCATGGAGAATAAGAGCACCTCCTCCCAGCTGCCCACTGCACTGAGGCTAGGAAACACTGTCACCACCGATAAATCCACAATAATCGAGAATTTCAATAAGCATTTCTCTACGGCTGGCAATGCTTTCCACCTGGCTACCCTAACCCCAGCCAACAGCTATGCACCCCCTACAGCAACTGCCCCCCCCCCCCCCCGCTTCTCCTTAACCCAATTCCCAACAGCTGAGGTTCTGATAGAGCTGCAATCCCTACAAATCAGCTGGGCTAGACAATCTGGACCCCCTCTTCCTAAAATGATTTGCCCCCATTGTTGCAACCCCTATTACTAGTCTGTTCAACCTCTCTTTCGTATCGGCTGAGATTCCTAAAGATTGGAGAGTGGCCGCGGTCATCCCCCTCTTTAAAGGGGGAGACACTCTAGACCCAAACTGTAACGGACCTATATCCATCCTGACCTGCCTTTCTAAAGTCTTCGAATCCAAGTGAATAAACAGATCACCGACCATTTAGATTCCCACCGTACCTTCTCCGCTATGCAATCCGGTTTCCGAGCTGGTCACGGGTGCACTTCAGCCACGCTCAAGGTCCTAAACAATATCATATCATAACCGCCATCGATAAAAGACAGTACTGTGCAGCCATCTTCATCGACCTGGCCAAGGCTTTCGACTCTGTCAATCACCGTATTCTTATCGGCAGACTCAACAGCCTTGGTTTCTCTAATGACAGCCTCGCCTTGTTCAGTGTGTCAAATCGGAGGGCCTTTTGTCCGGACCTCTGGCAGTCTCTATGGGGGTGACACAGGGTTCAATTCCCGGGCCGACTCTTTTCTCTGTATATATCAATGATGTCGCTCTTGCGCGGGTGAATCTTTGATCCACCTCTACGCAGATGACACTTTTCTGTATACATCTGGCTCTTCTATGGACACTGTGTTAACAAACCTCCAAACGAGCTTCAGTGCCATACAACAGTCCTTCCGTGGCCTCCAACTGCTCTTAAATGCAAGTAAAACGAAATTTATGCTCTTCAACCGGTTCTGACTTAGAATATGTGGACTATAAATACCTAGGTGTCTGGCTAGACTGTAAACTCTCCTTCCAGACTCATATTAAGCATCTCCAATCCAAAATTAAATCTAGAATCGGCTTCCTATTTTGCAACAAAGCCTCCTATACTCATACTGCCAAAGATACCCTCGTAAACTGACTATCCTACCGATCCTTGACTTCGACGATGTCATTTACAAAATAGACTCCAACACTCTACTCAGCAAATTGGATGTAGTCTATCACAGTGCCATCCGTTTTGTCACCAAAGCCCCATATACTATCCACCACTGCGACCTGTATGCTCTCGTTGGCTGGTCCTCACTACATATTCATCGACAAACCCACTGGCTCCAGGTCATCTTTAAGTATTTGCTAGGTAAAGCTCCGCCTTATCTCAGCTCACCGGTCACCATAGCAACACCCACCCGAAGCACGCGCTCCAGCAGGTATATTTCACTGGTCATCCCCAAAGCCAACAGTTCTTTGGCCGCCTTTCCTTCCAGTTCTCTGCTGCCAATGACTGGAACGAATTGCAAAAATCACTGAAGTTGGAGACTCATATCTCCCTCACTAACTTTCAGCATCAGCTGTCAGAGCAGCTTACCAATTGCTGCAGCTGTACACAGCCCATCTGTAAATAGCCCATCCAACCAACTACCTACCTCATCCCACATTTGTTTTTTTTCTGCTCTTTTGCACACCAGTATTTCTACTTGCACATCCTCAGCTCCACATATTTCACTCCAGTGTTAATTGCTAAATTGTAATTACTTCGCCACTCTGGCCTATTTATTGCCTTACCTCCTAACTTCATTTGCACACACTGTATACAGATTTTCTATTGTGTTATTGACTGTACGTTTGTTTATCCCATGTGTAACTCTGTGTTGTTGTTTTTGTCGCACTGCTTTGCTTTATCTTGGCCAGGTCGCAGTTGTAAATGAGAACTTGTTCTCAACTGGCCTACCTGGTTAAATAAAGGTGAAATAAAAAAATTATAAATATATATGATACACTAACCACAGAACCCGGGGTGTTGTGGGTGTTGAAAATCTCATGAATCATCTAACCGGTGGAGTCATTGTGTGTCGTACGACGGAGCCTGCGGTGAGGATGGCATGTGGGTGACAAGGAGCGGCCAAGAAGTCAACTGGTGACCCCTATGAGAAGGAGAAGAGGGAAGAGAGGCAGAGACAGGTTTAACCCTTTGTGCCCTTGTGGATGTTTTACAGCCGCGGCTCAGTGTGTATCTGCTGAAACCCAGAACCCAGGGCATGGCAGTATGGGAGAGTCTGTTGCGGGCGGCCATATTGAGACAGATGGTGATGATTCTGTTAACATCTGTGTCAGGCTACCCCTGCTGTAAAACAGATTTCCCTCCCAGCTCTGAGGGATGGCATTGTCTACAGAATCATTATGATGCAACATAATCACACTGTGCCTGGGAATGCCATTAGAACTGCCTGAGGGAGACCTTTAATAAGAACATAAAGAGTGGAAAGCTGTACTGTACAGGTGTGTGTGGGGCCTTCAGCACCTTTTAGCTACCTCAGGTTTTTAACCTTAAAACAGTACTTTGTATTATCGGGAGCAACCACAAGGCACCCTCAGAGGGACGACAGAAACCAGAACTTTGCAGTTTTCAGGGATACAGTATCTTCAACCTAGCTTCCTTTTCCCCTGAAAACTAGATGTGGGGAGCCACTCAGGCGTTTCTTTTACGCCTGCTACTTTTGGTTAACCACAAGGTGCAAATTCTAAAAAGAGGACCCTAGCACTTTCTTATGGATGCAGTCCAAAGAGACGACAATATGTATATCTTTAAAGTAACCTCCACTGAAGTCTTAATCCAAAACCACATACAGTTGAAGTCGGAAGTTTACATACACCTTAGCCAAAAACATTTTAACTGAGTTTCACAATTCCTGACATTTAATCCTGGAAAAAATTCGCTGTCTAAGGTCAGTTAGGATCAACACTTTATTTTAAGAATGTGAAATGTCAGAATAATAGTAGAGAGAATGATTTATTTCAGCCTTTATTTCATTCAACACATTCCCAGTGGGTCAGAAGTTTACATACACTCAATTAGTATTTGGTAGCATTGCCTTTAAATTGTTTAATTTTGGTCAAACGTTTCAGGTAGCCTTCCACAAGCTTCCCACAATAAGTTGGGTGAATTTTGGCCCATTCCTCTTGACAGAGCTTGTGTAACTGAGTCAGGTTTGTAGGCCCCTTTTCTATAGGATTAAGGCTGGGCTTTGTGATGGCCACTCCATTACCTTGATTTTGTTGTACTTAAGCCATTTTGCCACAGCTTTGGAAGTATGCTTGGGGTCATTGTCCATTTGGAAGACCCATTTGCGACCAAGCTTTTACTTACTGACTGATGTTTTGAGATGTTGCTTCAATATATCCACATAATTTTCCATCTGTTTTCTGAAGTGCACCAGTCCATCCTGCAGCAAAGCACCCCCACAACAGGATGCTGCCACCCCCGTGCTTCACGGTTGGGATGGTGTTCTTCGGCTTGCAAGCCTCCCCCTTTTTCCTCCAAACATAACGATGGTCATTATGGCCAAACAGTTCTATTTTTGTTTCATCAGACCAGAGGATATTTCTCCAAAAAGTAAGATCTTTGTCCCCATGTGCAGTTGCAGACCGTAGTCTGGCTTTTTTATGGCGGATTTTGAGCAGCGGCTTCTTCCTTGCTGAGCTGCTTTTCAGGTTATGTCGATATAGGACTCGTTTTACTGTGGATATAGATACTTTTGTGCCTGTTTCCTCTAGCATCTTCACAGGGTCCTTTGCTGTTGTTCTGGGACTGATTTGCACTTTTCGCACCAAAGTACGTTCATCTCTAGGAGACAGAACGCGTCTCCTTCTTGAGCAGTATGACGGCTGCGTGGTCCCATGGTGTTTATACTTGCGTACTATTGTTTGTACAGATGAACGTGGTACCTTCAGGCGTTTGTAAATTGCTCCCAAGAATGAACCAGACTTGTGGAGGTCTACCATTTTTTTTCTGAGGTCTTGGCTGATTTCTTTTGATTTTCCCATGATGTCAAGCAAAGAGGCACTGGGTTTGAAGGTAGGCCTTGAAATACATCCACAGGTACACCTCCAATTGACTCAAATGATGTCAATTCGCCTATCAGAAGCTTCTATAGCCATGACATCATTTTCTGGAATTTTCCAAGCTGTTTAAAGGCACAGTCAACTTAGTGTATGTAAACCTCTGACCCACTGGAATTGTGATACAGTGAATGATAAGTGAAATAATCTGTCTGTAAACAATTGTTGGAAAAATTACTTGTTTCATGCACAAAGTAGATGTTCTAATCGACTTGCCAAAACTATAGTTTGATAATAAGAAATTGATGGAGTGGTTGAAAAACGAGTTTTAATGACTCCAACATAAGTGTATGTAAACTTCCGACTTCAACTGTATATAGTAGCTGAACTGGGCGTGGTCTGACACAAGCTGTAATGTTACACAAATGGGGCTTTAAAAGCTGAGGACCCATATTCCACACAGGTTTGCCTTTCATTTGTCAAATGAATGCTGCGTTCAGCAGGACCTACATGGGCAGAGTCGAACCCCCTGTTCCCACACTCCCTTTATCCCTCTCTTCACCTCTCACTGCTCGGGAAACTAAGGCTCTTTTGTGCATGTGCTGGAAAAGCATGCAACACGTCACCCTCAGTTCAGACTATTAAAGTGTTCCTTAAACAACCTCAAACCTTCTCTCCTCATTTACTTGACCTTTACTTCCCTTCTTGCCTGAAATTAACAACAGAGAGGTGAGATGGTGTTTGCGCCGTGTCCTAATCGGATGGTGGAAAGGTATTTTTGCCAGCTGTACTCTGACACACTGCACACCACCCACACCGTCCTATTGTAAGCATAGTGTTATGGGTAACCAAAAACCATATAGCTGCAAGTACATCCCTCCTCAGACACTTTACCGCCCTTTCTCATCCTTAACGTGCCATGAACATTTGTTGTGGGAGAGGATCTGAGGAATGGTGAGACCTGATTCTTGATTAAGAACCATTTCAGGTACTGCACTGTATGATAAACAAACAACAGCTGACTCACATACCCAGATTAAGCTCTAAAGATGAACAGACAGACCTTCTGTCTTCACAGACAGACCTTCTGTCTTCACAGACAGACCTTCTGTCTTCTGTCTTTTTGTGTCCACCGGTTTTATCTAATACAATACGTGACTTTGAATAATTTACTTCTGAATTCAGTAGAGGAAGTGAAACCGGGATCTAACCTGAAACACTATCTTCTTGCCCATTTATTTTATGAATATAATTGATTTTTGTCATTGTAATACATTTTTTTTTTTAAATGAAGAATTACATGTACTGTATTTCCTATGCAGCGTTCTATATTTAGTTTGCACTTCACATGGAAACAAATGTTGTTTGCATTAGCGTGTTTCCCCCCTGACCACTTAGTTTATGGTTAATCCTCCGGTTAGTTCCTGAGCCTGATGACATGATGGCTGAAACCTCTGTTCTCCCTGGGACCCTAAGGAAAACCTCATCACAGGATCATAACACAGTAATCATCCTTTCTATGTGGTTCAGTGTGGTTTAATGTGAAGCCAAAACAGACCCACCAGATTTCCCTACAATAGCCTGAGGATTTAATTGGAGTTGACCTCTGTCTCATCTGTCAATCAAAGAACCACAACTGGAAAAATAAGTCTAGTGTCAAAGGAATATTTTCCCCAAAAAGGACTCTGATCTGAAAGACTGTTAGTCTCTACCCCTGAAATACAAATGAAGGGGTCAATTTTAAGTTAAAAGTAGTACCTGGAAAAAATATTATTACAGTATATTACCAAGGAAATAGAAAGAAGTGTGACTATATCATTCTATGTCTAAAAAGAGATATGGAATACAATACATAATGTATTCCACCAGTTAAAGTCTTGAACATGCAGTGAAGACAGGTTTTTAATTATTACGGTCTATTACAGACTACAAAGGGAAACCCAGACGCGAGCTGCCCAGTGATGCGAGACTACCAGACGAGCTAAATGCCTTTTATGCTTGCTTCGAGGCAAGCAATACTGACGCATGCATGAGAGCACCAGCTGATCTGGATGACTATGTGAAAACGCTCTTGGTAGCCGTTTTGAGCAAGAACTTTAAACAGGTCAACATTCACAAAGTCGCGGGGCCAGACGGATTACCAGGACGTGTACTCAAAGCATACGCGGACCAACTGGCAAATGTCTTCACTGACATTTTCAACCTCTCCCTGACCGAGTCTGTAAAACCTACATGTTTCAAGCAGACCACTATAGTCTCTGTGCCCAAGAAAGTGAAGGTAACCTGCCTAAATGATTACAGCCCCGTAGCACTCATGTCCGTAGCCATGAAGTGCTTTGAAAGGCTGGAAATGGCTCACATCAACAGCATCATCCCAGATACCCTAGACCCACTCCAATTCCCATACCGCCCCAACAGATCCACAGATGATGCATCTCAATCGCACTCCACACTGCCCTTTCCCACCTGGACAAAAGGAACACCTAAGTGAGAATGCTGTTCATTGACTACAGCTCAGCGTTCAACACCATAGTGTCCACAAATCCCATCACTAAGCTAAGGACCCAGGGACTAAACACCTCACTCTGCAACTAGATCCAGGCCCCAAGGTGGTAAGGGTAGGCAACAACACGTCTGCCATGCTGATCCTCGACACTGGGGCCCCCCAGGGGTGTGTATTTAGTCCCCTCCTGTACTCCCAAACACGAATCCAACACCATCCTTAAGTTTGCTGACGATACAACAGTGGTAGGCCAAATCACCGACAACGATGAGACAGCCTAGAGTGAGGAGGTCAGAGAACTGGCATTGTGGTGCCAGGACAACAACCTCTCCCTCAATGTGAGCAAGACAAACGAGCTGATTGGGGACTACAGGAAAAGGCGCGCCAAACAGGCCCCCATTAACATCGATGGGGCTGTAGTGGAGTGGGTTGAGAGCTTCAAGTTCCTTGGTGTCCACATCAGCAATGAACTATCATGGTCCAAACACACCAAGACAGTCGTGAAGAGGGCACAACAAAACCTTTTCCCCCTGAGGAGATTGAAAAGATTTGGCATGGGTCCCCGATCCTCAAAAAGTTATGCAGCTGCACCATCGAGAGCATCCTGACTGGTTTCATCACTGCCTGGTATGGCAACTGCTCGGCATCTGACCGTAAGGCGTTACAGTAGGTAGTGCGTACGGCCCAGTACATCACTGGTGCCAAGCTCCTGCCATCCATGACCTACAGTTGAAGTCGGAAGTTTACATACAAATAGGTTGGAGTCATTAAAATTTGTTTTTCAACCATTCCACAAATTTCTTGTTAACAAACTATAGTTTTGGCAAGTCGGTTAAGACTTAATTTTTCCAACAATTGTCTACAGACAGATTATTTCACTTATAATGAAAATTAAGTTATTGCTTTAGAAGCTTCTGATAGGCTGATTGACATCATTTGAGTCAATTGGAGGTGTTCCTGTGGATGTATTTCAAGGCCTACCTTCAAACTCAGTGCCTCTTTGCTTGACATCATGGAAAAGTCAAAAGAAATCAGCCAAGATCTCAGAAAAACAATTGTAGACCTCCACAAGTCTGGTTCATCCTTGGGAGCAATTTCCAAACGCCTGAAGGTACCACGTTCATCTGTACAAACAATAGTACGCAAGTATAAACACCATGGGACCACCGAGCCGTCATACCTCTCAGGAAGGAGACGCGTTCTGTCTCCTAGAGATGAACGTACCTTGGTGCGAAAAGTGCAAATCAGTCCCAGAACAACAGCAAAGGACCCTGTGAAGATGCTGGAGGAAACGGGTACAAGAGTGTCTATATCCACAGTAAAACGAGTCCTATATCAACATAACCTGAAAGGCCGCTCAGCAAGGAAGAAGCCACTGCTCCAAAACCGCCATAAAAAAGCCAGACTATGGTTTGCAACTGCACATGGGGACAAAGATCATACTTTTTGGAGAAATATCCTCTGGTCTAATGAAACAAAAATAGAACTGTTTGGCCATAATGACCATCGTTATGTTTGGAGGAGAAAGGGGGAGGCTTGCAAGCCGAAGAACACCATCCCAACCGTGACGCACGGGGGTGGCAGCTTCCTGTTGTGGGGGTGCTTTGCTGCAGGAGGGACTGGTGCACTTCACAAAACAGATGGCATCATGAGGGAGGAAAATTTTGTGGATATATTGAAGCAACATCTCATAACATCAGTCAGGAAGTTAAAGCTTGGTCGCAAATGGGTCTTCCAAATGGACAATGACCCCAAGCATATTTCCAAAGTTGTGGCAAAATGGCTAAAGGACAACAAAGTCAAGGTATTGGAGTGGCCATCACAAAGCCCTGACCTCAATCCTATAGAAAATTTGTAGGCAGAACTGAAAAAGCGTGTGCGAGCAAGGAGGCCTACAAACCTGACTCAGTTACACCAGCTCTGTCAAGAGGAATGGGCCAAAATTCACCCAACTTATTGTGGGAAGCTTGTGGAAGGCTACCCGTAAAGTTTGACCCAAGTTAAACAATTTAAAGGCATTGCTACCAAATACTAATTGAGTGTATGTAAACTTCTGACCCACTGGGAATGTGATGAAAGAAATAAAGGCTGAAATAAATCATTCTCTCTACTATTATTCTGTCATTTCACATTCTTAAAATAAAGTGTTGATCCTAACTGACCTTAGACAGGGATTTTTACCAGGATTAAATGTCAGGAATTGTGAAAAACTGAGTTTAAATGTATTTGGCTAAGGTGTATGTAAACCGTATATAATAGGCGGTGTCAGAGGAAAGCCAATACAATTGTCAGAGACTCCAGTCACCCAAGTCATAGACTGTTATCTCTGCTACCGCATGGCAAGCGGTACCAGAGCGCCAAGTCTAGGACCAAAAGGCTCCTTAACAGATTCTACCCCCAAGCCATATGACTGCTGAACAATTACTCAAATGGCCACCGGCCTATTTACATTGACACCTGTACCCCCGCACACTGACTTGGTACCGGTACCCCCTGTATATAGCTTCGTTATTGCCATTTTGCTACTATTTATTATTTTTTACTTTAGTTTTTTTGGTAACTATTTTCATAACTCTTCATGAACTGCACTGTTGGTTAAGGGCTTGTAAGTAAGCATTTCATGGTAAGGTCTACACTTATTGTATTTGGCGCATGTGACAAATACAGTTTGATTTGATTTGATTTAATGACAAGGTTATGATTTCATGAGATTAAGAATTCTAGTAGGAGAGTGTCCAGAGCCCTGTCTCTTCCCTCAACTGTAATTTTCATTTAATCAGAGGAACCTATGATTAGTAAACAAAGTGAAATCCTTCTTGACTACAGTTAAAAGACAAATACTTGGTTGGAGCATTGTATACGTTGCATAATTTCAGTAGCAGAGAAATGTTGATGATTGTACTCCAGCTGGCGATAAGGAATTGGACTGATTTGGACCACGCAGCCAGCGTTTCCAGCAAGCCCCAGGCGGGCAATATCTGTACACAGGAGATGATGTTTAAGGACTCAGTTGTTTTTGCTTCCAAATATACTGCATATGTTGAGGAGGGCATAACAATAACAACTTGTAGTGTTAGCAAACAACTGGTTAACCCTGCCTCAGTAAAAGGGCAATAACCAACTGAGAAAAGGCCATTCCAGTGTTTATTGCATTCTAACTGTATTTTTTGTAACATAAAAGCTTAAAGAGTTCTGGAGGTCTTAGCTGTAACATTTTTGAATGAAAGTCGGTACGCACTAAATGTTCCTATTTTGTTTGTAACTGAGAATCAACATGCTTTTTTTGTGGCGTTTATTATGATGCACTTCATGCTATTGGGTAGATGTGCCGTGAAAACAATCTCCATTGAGTTTAGTTGGAGGTGACCCGTGTGGTGTCCTGTGTAGAGGAGGTACCATTGGAACATGCTGAGAGGAAATCCCTGCGTGAGGGAAATTAGCTCACCTTATGTCCAGGTTTTCCGACTCTAATGGATACAACAGGCAGGCTGTTCTTCACACACCAAGTGTAGGAATGACTTGGCTTCTTGATTTTGTCACGAGATAGGCCTACCTCATATTGGGCACATCCAATAATACGTAAGGAACAAAAATGAAGAAACAACCACCATCAATGTCTAAGAGGAAAAATGTAATAAATTGAGAGCATCGAGAGAATTCAATTCATCAGTATTTGAGCACATAATATCCCTATCTACATGTTTAAAGGCGTATTGTCAAGTCATTACATGCAACTAGTCTAATCATTGTATTATAATGGATTTAACTGTAATCTGTCTAATCGTACCAGTTCATTGTTTAATTTTACGATATCCTCATCAGACTTTCTCATAAACTGTTTCCTCTCCATGGTCTTAGATGTAAAGTCCATGATGGCCATAATCCATGCAGGATACAGATGGACATGTGTGTGTGAAGGTCTAGAGGCTTTTGTTGCTTTATTGCAAAATCAAACTAGTATCAAGAGTTTTTCCTGATGACTGACCACATGTACAGACCAGAAAAACTCTGGATCTGTAGTCTTAATTAATCCAAGTAGAGCTCAGAGTTTTTCCTGATCAGGTCACATGATCTGGAAAATCTACTAGCACTAGGCCTTCACATTTCTCCTAAACTTTTCTTTGAAGAAACAGTCAATTCATTTTTAGGAGCTCACTGGGGTGTTATTCTCACATGTGGTAATGAGTGTGCGATCAACCAATGTCAGAGATATTAATTGAAAAATAATGAACCATGGTGAGGCTAACATAAATCAAGAGAGTATCCCTATAAAAGTATTCCATGTGTGGAAACTGAATCTAAAAAATATAATATAATCTGGTGGAACTGGGATAAATCGTCTGTGTGTGTGCTGTTACACTTTCCACTCTGATGGATAATGCTCTAGAGATCAGTGCTGTACTGTTATTCTTTGAGGGTTCAGGGACACCTTGCAAGAGCTGAAGGCTCATTCAGAATATACAGATATTTGGGTCACTCAGTTCATTTGATAAAAATATCATCTTCAGACAAATGATGGAATCTTTTGAAAACCACTGCTATTGCATTATAGAATGTACAGATGCAGGATATGAATTTGATCACCCTTTCAATGTAAGCTTTCCTGCAATGCAAAACATGTAAAACTTGTAGTTTATTTGAGGTTTAAAAAGGCTTCTAAAGTGTGCAATTTCCAATTTGAAATTTCAGACTTGAGTTTCACCTTTCGAAAAATGTATCAACCCCAACATAAAATGTCGGTAATTAATATTTCCTGTTGGTGCAGGATTCTTTTCCTGCTGTACCAAACCAGCTCAATTTAAGATCTTACAGTAGGCTTACATCTGTATGTAGTTTCATAATTTTTTATGAAGCTTAGAGGAGCAGTATTCTATCTAACGTATCCTACATTGCTAAAGCATTCAATACAAAAGTGAAAAAAGCATACAATGCTGACACAGGCAATGTGAGTGTTCCATTGGCACAGCACTTGGTTATTTAGTAAATCCAGAAGAAAATCATTCTCCAACTCCAGCTTGCATCACTGTCTCCATGGCTGAGACTAGTGATGAGAAGAGGAGTCTCAGAGTCTTGGCTGGCTGGGAGTGCTGCTTCCTCTCTGTAGTCATCTGGCCAGTGACTGACAAGACTAAACATTGAGCCAGCCCTTTTATTATCTCAGACAGAAGTCTCCGGAACCATTAGCAGAATTTCCCCCCAGTTCACAACCTTCACACATACAGGCGGGATTGTCTACTAGTAGTTAGTATTCATTTCTTCCACCGGCAGACTGTCACGCTCTGGGTAGCCATTGTAGGTCCTCTTTAGGGTTGTTCCTAGTACATGCCTTTAGATGCACAGCTCACTGTCATTGATTGTCAGAGAGGTGGACTGGGTTGTGGCAATGTGCCAGCCAGAGATGTGTAATGAATGAAATATGGCTTGTCAGTATCCAATGGTAATCTTTTACAGTAATGACATTTCTAGCTATATGTTTGTTCTCACGCCAATAATGAATTCCATGAGAGACATGTACAGTAGGTTGCACAGCACAGTACAGGATGTACAGTAAGTATATCTTATCATGCTTTTCAAGATTCAAGTTTAAAATGTGTGATTATTGTTAGGTGTACCTGAGGACATTAAAGCAATATCCTTACTCAAATATTTATTTCCTCTGGAACCCCTGTCTAAGATATAAATTAAAGTTTTAAACATTGGGAATAATGTAATTACAGGTGTTATTTTGCCAGTAATTTATGCTCCTATTTTAATTAAAACCAAACCACCCCAGAGTATTATACAGCATTTACGATTCAGACTTGAAATAGCAAAGCTGTATAGCGTGATGGGACTATTGCAACTGACCTGTCTGAAGTCTGGATCTCAGTTTCATCAAATCAGTGTTGAATAAATATAAAAAGTAATTGTTGTGCTGGATCCAAGCAATATTCATTGATAAACAGCATCTTTCGAAGAACAGGCTTGGAGAGGCCAGACATGATTAATTATTCATGTGTTGATACATGTTAGACTGCATTTAATTTCTTAACTGGGCACATTAAAACATTATACTGGATATGTGTAGGGTCAAATCTGGTCTGCTGATATTCATTTTTAACCTTTCAACAAAGGGCACTGACATTGGATCCTTCTCATGAATAGGGGATAAAGAATATCCTTGTAATCTATTACTGAACATCTCAAAACACATGCCAAAACATACTGATAATAGTCGGTATGCTACTACAGAACAGAACAGGATTAGATTTTCCTGATTTCACAAGCGTAACCATAGATAAATACAGACCTGCTGAGTCAATATATTCTGTAGCTGGTGGTTTCAGGTGGTATTAAAATAATAGCCTGTTAGAATTGGCATGGAGCATGGTGAATTAAGAACAGAGCGTGACAGAGTGAATGAAGAAATACAAGCACTGCACGGTTCCCGAATGGAAGCCATGCATTGTGTTAGAGAAATAGTCAAGCCTCTATTAAACGATAGTGGCAAAGCCAACAAAAATACATCCGTCTTCCTTGGTTTTATAGTGCGACCACTGTTGTGGCAACTGTAGGAGTGAGTATGCAAGCGCAATTAGGTCCTCCATTCATTAATTAATACCCATCCCGGATCCGGGATCCTCCTCATCAAAAAAGCTGACTAGCATAGCCTAGCCTAACGGGACAGGGATATCATATAGTCCAATACAGCAAATGAAAGATAAACATCTTGTGAATCCAGCCATCATTTCAAATTTTTAAAATGTTTTACAGCGAAAACACAATATGTATTTCTATTAGCTAACCACAATAGCCAAACACACAACCGCATATTTTCACCATGTTTCCACCGCATAGGTAGCTTTCACAAAACCGACCAAATAGAGATAAAATTAGTCACTAACCAAGAAACAACTTCATCAGATGACAGTCTTATAACATGTTATACAATACATTTATGTTTTGTTCGAAAATGTGCATATTTGAGGTATAAATCATAGTTTTACATTGCAGCCACAATCACAAATAGCACCAAAGCAGCCAGAATAATTACAGAGAGCAATGTGAAATACATAAATACTCATCATAAAACATTTATGGAAAATACATGGTGTACAGCAAATGAAAGATAAACATCTTGTGAATCCAGCCAATATTTCCGATTTTTTATGTGTTTTACAGCGAAAACACAATATATATTTATATTAGCTCACTACAGTAGCCAAACACACAACGCAATTTACTCCCCGCAAAAAATAGCTTGCACAAAACCGACAAAATAGAGATAAAATTAATCACTAACCTTGAACAAATTCATCAGATGACAGTCTTATAACATCATGTTATACAATACAATTATGTTTTGTTCGAAAATGTGCATATTTAGAGCTACAAATCCTGATTATACATTGTGAATACGTAGCATCGATTCACCAGAATCTCCAGAGATATTTTGGACACTCACCTAATCTGACCAAAGAACTCATCATAAACTTTACATAAAAATACTTGTTGTATGTCAAATGAAAGATAAACTGGTTCTTAATGCAACCGCTGTTAGATTTATAAAAATAACTTTACCATAACATACAGCTTGCGTTATTGCGAGACAGCGCTCACCAAAACAGCGGAGAATAGGACTCAACATTTTACACAGAAATACGAAATAACATCATAAATGTTTTCTTACTTTTGCTGAGCTTCCATCAGAATGTTGTACAAGGAGTCCTTAGTCCAGAATAAATCGTTGTTTGGTTTTAGAATGTCCATTTCTTCTGTCGAATTCGCGCCACACTGCTAGCCAAGGTTGCTAACATTCCCATCCTCTCTTGACGCAAAGAACGGAAAACACCAAAAGTCCCAATAAACGTTGAATAAACTGATAAAACTCGGTTGAAAAAACCTACTTTATGATGTTATTATCATATGTATCAAATAAAATCAGAGCCGGAGATATTCGCCGTGTATACCGAACGCTTTTCAGAACACAATGTCGAGCTCCGCCGCGCGCCTGAGAAGACAAAGAAAATTCCGGACCTGTCACTCCAAAAGCTCTTGTTCGGCCTCAGATCAAGCTAGACACCCCATTCCACCTTCCACTGCCTGTTGACATCTAGTGGAAGGCGTATGAAGTGCATGCATATCGATAAATAAAAGCCAATTGAATAGGCAGGCCCTGAAACAGAGCCTCGTTTTCAGATTTTTCACTTCCTGTATGGAAGTTTGCTGCAAAATGAGTTCTGTTTTACTCACAGATATAATTCAAACAGTTTTAGAAACTTGAGAGTGTTTTCTATCCAATAATAATAATAATATGCATATTGTATGATCTAGAAAAGAGTACGAGGCCGTTTCATTTGGGCACGATTTTTTCCAAAGTGAAAACAGCGCCCCCCTATTGACAAGAAGTTTTAAATAGTTATTTGTCACCATGGATTAAAATTATGTTTATATTATGCCATTTTATCTGTACTCCAGATTTATTGTAGCCTACTGTATAGTCAAGAAAATACAGTTTTGGTCTGCTCAATTTGAATACAAATTAATACCCAACTGAGTGTGTCCAAACTGGTCTAAACTGGTCCAAACCACTGTAACATGACTGACAAGATAATGAAACTGCACAAATTGCCCACCGGCCTGCAAAACAGCCAGTACAATGTATTGTGTACAAGGTCTTCTGAGGTTGTGGGTTCAAGTCCTGTAAGGATCACATGCTAAACATGAATGCACTCACTGAGCTGTAAGTTGCTTTGGATAACAGTGTATGCTGTTTGACAGACTTATATTTAAAAAGGGACCTTAATGACATACATGGAATTGATACATGAGCATGTACAGGTTTGTGTCAGCTCCACATCTGTGACATTCTGCAGATATACAGCATAGTGTGCACAAGATATTTTGTGTACCTAGTAGTGGTCCATATGGAGTCTATTCATACACTGTCTTTCAGCATTAGACTTACTGTAAGTAATTAAACACACAGGTTATAGAAAGTTGACTGATGAAAATGGTAATTGTGTCGGGTTCCCAGACAACTTGTTTTCTCCGAACTTTTGCTGCCCTGAGATTCTCCTCTGCTCCTTCAGCTTTGTATTATCCCCCTCAGGCCCAGATGTATGGATGAATGCTCGATCCGAGGTCAAATTGGCCATTCTTTCACTTGTACACATTCCTCAATGGGACTGATACTTTGGAGGAGTGGATGCAAGCAAGCAGCTCAACAATACGATTAGCATAATTCCGTCATTAATTGGGAATTCCTTTCACTTTGAGTTTCACTTTGAGTTTCACCTTTCACTTTCACTTTGAATTCCTTTCACTTCACTCAGAGCTGGCCAAAGACATGCACCCAGTCGCATTAAGGGACTCCTACAGGCCTGCTGCTCTGAATGAGGAGATTGCTGACGCCTGTGTGAATGACTGGCTCTTTTTTTTACCAGAGTGGGGCCATTTAGGTGAAGATTCCCAAGACTCAGAGCTGCATAATACTGGTCTGGTGTTTTAACCACTTTGACACTTGGGTCGATTGTATCTTCATGAGTAGCAACCAAACTTCAGTTCAAGAGCTGTCCACAACAACTGTAGTGTGTTCCCATATCGAAAGTGTTCTGACAAATTAACACGTGTATCAGATTTACACTTGTACCCAAAATATATTTTTCGTAAAAGTACAGAAAAAGAGAAACTGAGTGCTGGTGCGCTCTTGTTTTGGACACTGTGTATGTGCATTTTATTCCCATAAAGTGGAATCCTGGTAAGATCATAGAGCATTCCAATTAATGGAGAATTCTGAAAATAAAATGACAGCGAGTGTGTCAAGTGAGATGAATGACTGTGTAATCAGCAGAGTAGGGCTGGTCCTGATTTAGCCCAGGAATGAGGGAGACCAGAGCGTCTCTGAGGATTTATATTTTGGACCAAAGAGTCCTATTGAGGATGAATGAGTCATCAAGGCCTGGGATGACTGCTTCCACAAAAACATAGGGTATCCTCATTTAATGAATGCCTGCTTAAGAAACTCAATTTTTTTATTTAATTAAACGTAACATTTTTTTGCTAAATAGTACTGTGCTCTCGATTCTTGTGGTCTTTTCATTTAATCTTTCAAGGTTTTGGTGAAGAGAATGATGCTCTTCTCTCTTGACATTTATTTGTGAAATCCTTTCTTATCTTCATCAGTAGAGGCACGTCTATATAGTTTAGAGAGAATATCTGTGAACAGCGTAATAATGGTTATGTGTATTGAGATAACGGTTATTGTATTGAGCTGAAGGCAACAGCATTGTCAAATATATGAGTCATTCTCACCATGACAAGTTCAAGTTTCTACTGTTGTGACATGGGGCAGTAGAAAAGCACTGAGACGAGGGGAAATCAAAGAGTGAGTGGCTAATTATCATCATCGTCTGGCTAGTCAACAGTCCAAAGCTAAAATGAATGATCACTCCCAGATGAAAACATGCCACCAGTATTCATTTGGCTGCATGTTAAATAGTAGTCTTTAATGGATTTGTAACTAGTCATTTGTTTTTTCAAAGCTTGGCTTAAATTATGATTTTATGGAAATATAATATTGTAACATACGGTATAATTTTGTCAATGGAGCAACTCCTCCTCAAAGTGCATTCACCCAAATCAAGAAGGATACAATGCAAGACATTCAGCTCAGGAGCAGAATTGTATAAGCGCTGGAAGTGAAAAAGGTACAGTGATTCAAGGCAAATAAATAGCATTCTCAAGTGAATTTATTTGTAAAAAATTATTTCACCTTTATTTAACCAGGTAGGCCAGTTGAGAACAAGTTCTCATTTACAACTGCGACCTGGCCAAGATAAAGCAAAGCAGTGCGACAAAAACAACAACACAGAGTCACACATAAACAAACGTACAGTGAAATTGATGGCCTGGGTTGAAAACATTTGAGAATACTTTCAATAACCACTGGGTTTAACTAAGTGTTGCTTTTACATTCAGCTAGTGTTATTTGAGAGAAGGATGACAGCAAATAAAGTATGTATAACAGTAACAGCACATGTGCTCCAAGTTTGAGTGGAAAACATTGGAATCAACCACAAACCAAACTATTAGAAGCCAAAGAAAATATTATCTTGTATTCCAACACTCATTTGTTAAATGACCCCGATTCAGAATGATTGAGGTTTATCTATTTACTTCTGGCATTCTGATTTATTATGTGGATTAAAGTTCCTGTCCAGATTCTGCTATGCAATTTAGATTTTTTCAAAGAAAAATATGTGACAACCATATTTTTTATTTTTTATTAACATTTCATGATTTATTATGAGAAAGCTAAAATGTTGAGCCTCTTGTATTATATGGGATAGATATCAGTTACAGAAATATCCAAAATATTTAACGGAACCACATTCATTGACCAAAAATGACCCACTGACAAAAATGTTACAATGCACTATAGGCCTACTGATAGTGCTGAAAGCTTAGAGTGTTCATAACGTGGGGAACGACATGCCCTCATACATGGATTGCAAGTATTGAATAACACAACTTTACTTGGTGGCACTCAATGGGTCAAATGTGAAAGCCGTTTAGCAGAGAAAATCATCATTTAAAGTATTTCTATTGGAAATACGACATGCCATCTTTATAAAGCTTATATTTAAACAGTTTGGGGCCGAGAGATACATTTGATTCTCTTGCTAAAACATTTCACCCTGACTGCACAGCAACATTGACTTCTGAACAATCTCACACAACAGAACCAGAAAAGTATTTGCTTTAAGTGCACAACACTATTTATAATGAACTAAGTCACCAGGGAATATTCTTTTAAAAGTTACAGAAAACCAAACACTAAAATCTCTTGGTTGTGCTTATGTTGGACTGCAGACTCTCTGATGAATGACATGTGAATTATGATATGTAAACCACCCAGGTGTAGACTAACAAACGTGTCTTTAAATTCTCCTGTACTAAAATTATATGTTTTCGACCTTTGCTGAACTTTGAGATCTTATTGAGCAATCATTAATTTTTTGTCATCATTGTGAGTGACATCTTTGTTTTGATCCAAGTAGTCAGGTACAATATAGTGCTCTCAGAGGAAGAACATTGTTCATTGACTGTATTAACTTCCAAAACATCAGTTCCTAAGATGGAGTTATATTATTATAGTTGGATGGTCTTCCTGGTCTTTCTCTCATTTCGCTTGTTATCGCTAAATAAATTGTTGGACGTTGTGACAGTGTGGCTTGTTGTTTTTCTTTTGCTTGTTAAAACTATCTGCCAAGTCCTATTTTCTAAAAATGAAAGTGATGATATGTCAGGGCCACTTGGAAAACGTTACTTTGTGCAGCGTCAATTACCTCACCACAGCAAACTGGGATAGCAGGGCCAATGGCCACATCTATAAACGTTTATATTGGAGAGAATGTGGCCAACTACTTTGATAGTTTCGAGGATTCATTTTTTTATTTTACAGTAATTTTATAGTGATTTGTCATTTAACAGGGAGGAGGGTAATAATTTAAAAAACAATAAAATAAACTACATTCAAAACTTCAGTAATAAGTAGGGTCAAGTACAAGTGTGACCTGAGCAGTACAACGTGTGTGACACTAGTTATGGCACAGTTATAACCTACTTTAACTTTTTATGGCTGCAGGGGCAGTATTGAGTAGCTCTGATAAAAGGTGCCCATTTCAAACGGCCTCGTACTCAATTCTTGCTCGTACAATATGCATATTATTACTATTGGATAGAAAACACTCTCTAGTTTCTAAAACCGTTTGAATTATATCTGTGAGTCAAACAGAACTCATTTGGCACAAACTTCCTGACCAGGAAGTGGAAAGTCTGAAATCGAGGCTCTGTTCTACTTCCTGCCTATAAATGGGCATGATACGTATTAGTATACATGCACTTCATAGACCTTCCCCTGGATGTTAAGAGGCGGTGAGAGAAGAAATTTAGTGTTTATCTTGGTCTGAAGTGGAATACAAGCTCTTTGTATGACGTGTCCCCCATTTCCGGTTTTCTGGAGAGCGCGAGGAGGTACCTGGATTTGCCTTCTGTTTAGCTGCCGTTATATGCGACTACTATCTCCGGCTTTGATTTTATTTGATACATGTGACCATATCATCGTAAAGTATGTTTTTTCAATATAGTTTAATCAGATTATTGAGAACTTTTCGGGAGTTTTGCCGTGTTCCGTTCTCTGACTTTGTTGACGATGGAGAGATTCGTGCCACTTGGCTAGTGTGCTTGCTAAATCGAGAGGGAAAGTGGCCGTTCTAAATCCAAACAACGATTGTTCCCGACAAAGGACCCCTTGTCCAACATTCTGATGAAAGATCAGCAAAAGTAAGAAACATTTTATGATGCTATTTCATATATCTGTCGTACATGTGAATTAGTCGTCGGCGCCCAACTTTTGGGTACTCTAGCTATACCGAAGCTGGATGTCGTAATGAAGTTATTTTTTAGAATTCTAACACTGCGATTTCATTAAGAACTAATGGATCTATCATTTCCTATACAACATGTATTTTTTAGTTATGTTTATGAATAGCTATTTGGTCAGAATATGTGTGTCAGAAAAAGTGTCAGAAAAATATCCGGACGTTGTGGGAAATAGTAGCTACGTTAGCACAATGTGTAACCACTGATTTCAGCTCTAAATGTGCACATTTTTGAACAAAACATAAGTGTATGTATAACCTGATGTTATAGGACTGTCATCTGATGAAGAATATCAAGGTTAGTCAAAAATTATATCTTTTACTGGTTTGTCACGATCGCTAACTTTTACTGCTGGGGAATGGCTTGTGTTTCTGGCTATTGTGGTAAGCTAATATAACGCTATATTGTGTTTTCGCTGTAAAACACTTAATAAATCGGAAATATTGGCTGGAATCACAAGATGCCTGTCTTTCATTTGCTGTACACTATGTATTTTTCAGAAATGTTTTATGATGAGTAATTAGGTATTTGACGTTGGTGTCTGTAATTATTCTGTCTGCTTTCGGTGCAATTTCTGATTGTAGCTGCAATGTAAACTATGATTTATACCTGAAATATGCACATTTTTCGAACAAAACATAGATTTATTGAATAACATGTTATAAGACTGTCATCTGATGAAGTTGTTTGTTGGTTAGTTTGGTTGGTTCTTGGTTAGTTAGGTTGGCTTTGTGCATGCTACCTGTGCTGTGAAAAATGTCTGTCCTTTTTTGTATTTGGTGGTGAGCTAACATAAATATACGTGGTGTTTTCGCTGTAAAACATTAAAAAAATCGGACATGTTGGCTGGATTCACAAGATGTGTACCTTTCATATGCTGTATTGGACTTGTTAATGTGTGAAAGTTAAATATTTAAAAAATATATATTTTGAATTTCGCGCCCTGCACTTGAGCTGGCTGTTGTCATATTGTGGGCGGCCTCGGGCTTGCAGCCATAAGAGTTTTAACTCTTGTTGGCCTACAGTAAATGATTAGAAGTTAAATAACGGCCATCAGACTAGAACATTCCAGTCTAGTTCAGATGTACCCAACTTAATGTTAATGTCACTTTTTGACCATGGCTTAAGGTCCAAGCTATTTACTGCAATGAATAAGTGGCGGACACATCTAAATGTTTGGATTGGCTGTGATTATGTGGGAGCCTGGGGACTGGGGTCTCCATTGTGGACTCTCCAGATGAGTCTGAATACAGCCAGTCATTATCTGCAGTCACAGTCCTCTCTCCAGTCCATTCCATTCTAGCCAGCTCATATCCTCATCAGCTGCTACTTTTATAGAGGACAAGAGTTCAATATGGGATTATAAATCTTATCAATAGGGCAAAGAGCTTTTCCTGCATGAGCTTGTGACCTGGCCAGGAAAAAAAGAAAAACTAGGGCTCGGGAGTTTTTGCTTGTCAGGTTGATCCAAGCCCTAATCATGAACACTTCTTGTTCAACAATGTGCTTTTAGTTCTGCAGAGTTCTACCCTTGTGTGTATTAAAGGGATGGTATACATTACCCATCCCAAATACAATTACATGTTGGTGTTTGTGTGGTCTTGATATGAGTCTGACTTGAACTAATGTCTCAGATTCGTTCAACATATATGATAAAAAATAACACATGCCTCAGAATGTATTCTTTCTTCAGGTGTACACTTCCAAACCAAAGTCTTGGCAAGTGTTGAAGTCATGGAATAAAAAGATCTATCACATCCACTCAGATGGCCAGTGCGGTCTCACAGCAATACCATGGCCTGATGGATGTCTGTTCCTATGCCATGAGACTCCTTCCAGCTATTTCTTGTTTATAAGAACTGGAGCTTCCATACCACTCAGGGCCTTTAAAGTGATAAGCTGCATTTATTTCCTGAACTCTGGGCTTGTTCTGGACATCTGTTAAACCTGATGGTTAAACCAGAACCTTTGTCTGTGTCTCCACTTCCCCCCCGCCTCCAGATTTTTTATCGAAAAAATGATGACTCGTGAAAGGAGTTATCTGGGGGGAGAAGATGGGAGATGGGAGATGATGATAAAAACACAGATGCATCGTGTTCTCACTTGTTTTGAAATAATGTCAGTCAGTCCGATGAGGAACTAAAAGACACCGCTTGGCCTCTGGCTGTGAGAACACGCATTACGTTTGATTAATGTATTATATAGCAAGTGTCACGTTCTGACCATAGTTCTTGTGTGTTTTACTTGTTTTAGTGTTGGTCAGGACGTGAGCTGGGTGGGCATTCTATGTTGTGTGTCTAGTTTGTCTGTTTCTATGTTTGGCCTAATATGGTTCTCAATCAGAGGCAGGTGTTTTGTGTTGTCTCTGATTGGGAATCATATTTAGGTGGCTTGTTTTGTGTTGGGATTTTGTGGGTGGTTGTTTCCTGTCTTGGTGTTCGTTTCACCAAAGAGGACTGTTTCGGTTTGCCACGTTTGTTATTTTTGTATTTTGTAAGTGTTCACGTTTATCGTCTTTATTAAATATGTTGAGCACGAACTACGCTGCGTCTTGGTCCGATCCCTGCTACACCTCCTCTTCAGACGAAGAGGAGGAAGGCTGCCGTTACAGCAAGCCAGGAAATAGATCACACATTAAATATGTGACTGACTCATAAGGCTATAATCTTCTACTTATTTGTCAGAAAATGGATCACAAAACTTCCCAAGGTGAAGTAACAGTTCATCTCACAAACATCCCAAACCAACACAAAACATTTGGTTCTAGGGTTCTTGGGAAAAGTGAGAAAAAACAGTCAAGATTTCATTGTGATGTGGAGTGATATTTTTGAAAGCTCTGTTGCCTGTCTTTTAATATATGATTAGGCATTTGTCGAGGTAGGTAACGTCTGAACTAGATTTTTTAATTTGCTCTTATTTCTGTTTACTCTTATTTTTGTTTAATTTGCTCTTATTTCTGTTTGCTGCCTTAGTGTTTGTGCTTGTATGGATTCAAAGGAAAGGCTTTTCAGAGGCCCTCTTCATATTTATAACATGGAACACATATAAACTCAACCTATGTACCTATTACATGAGGAGGAGAGGAGCAATCACATATTAACAGGGCTCTAGCCTTTTGGGGGAGCGAGATTTGGTTGGGGGGGCCCCCACCTTGTGGAAAAACATTTTAGAGGCTCCCCTCTTGACGTTGGAGAGAAACATTAAGTTTAAGTTCATTTCCTACAATTCTACACATTTTCCATGGGGTGTAGAGAAAATGTTGCAGTTTTAAAGGCCCAGTGCAGTCGACGTGATTTTCCTGTGTTTTATATAGGTGCAGAGCGTTCGATTTGCCTGCTGGGAGGCAAAACCATTGACAACTGCATGCAGTTTTCAAGGGATTGTTAAATAAATGTTTTAACTATTTGGTTTTAATATCATCACCTCTTGAAGAGCATAGTCAGAACTACAAAATGTCAGATTATTCCACATTTAGCTCTATCATAAGAGTTATACAGCTAGTAACTGCATGATTTTCATGATCACTAAACATCAACTACTTTGCTTACTTTTCTTACTCTCAATAGTAAGTTAATACAGCGACTGGGTTCCTGAGAGACCGCTTATGTCGCTCATGCCTAGAACCATCCCTGCATATAAAACCAACAGAGTGTACCCATCATATGAGGAGGAGAAGAGCAGTCTTTAAACCACCCAGGCATATTGACCTCCCTGATCTGGGCTCAGATCACTCCTCCATCTGGGTCACTGTTTAAAGTGCCTCTGCAACCCATAAACAAAACCCACGCTTGTGTTTCATTCTTATAAACATGCATTTCAGAATTCAACCCATGACCAAAATAATCTATGTAATTGACTAAGTATGATGTATATTTCGGTGTGATTAGATGAAATGATTACATTTTGAAAATCTATTATCACATGCGCACACACACAAACACACACACAAAATCAATCTGCCCAAGCTTAGAGTCTGACATGAAACAAACCCGTGCTTGATCAGCCATCCAAAACAAAGCCTTCAGATGTTCCCGAGAAAAATTTCCAAAACGTCCTTGTTAGATCATCTCATTTTGATTGGTTTATTTGTCGTCCAGACCTCAGCCACATCTGGTGGTGAGGCTGTGGTTGGTTGGTTGGGGCAGATGGATGCGATTCACATGCTCAGTGTATGTCCTTCGCCTATCCTCTCCTCTCCCTGCCCCTCCTCTCCTCTAATCTCCTCCAGGACCCATATTTCACATATGCCAAGCAAGAAGGCAGCTATATCTCTGATTGTTAATGTTTACCCTAGTAATTTACAGTATCATTTATTCAGGATCATTTACAGGAAGTTTTTATTCAGGATAATTTACAGTATCATTTATTCAGGATAATTTACAGTATCATTTATTCAGGATACTGTTTAGTATAAAGAAAGGCATTGGAATTGGATAGGGATCAGTACATACATGTACAAGGGCCAAATTAGCATTGGTCACTGTTCATTTCAATGTTTTGTCTCCACATATTCCAATGATTTTGAAAGTCAACACATATCCAAACCAGATTTAGGGATCCTACCTTAGCTCTTTCTATCTGCTATTCACATGGCTCCTTTCTTGTCAGTCATGAATAACATAGGTGCTTCCACATGTGTTCTCCAGCTCGTGGGCCTAATAGGAAGTATATCCGCTATGGTACACAGATGTTCATTCTAAGGGTAATTTGCTGTTGATGTTGTATTAGCTAACTCAAGTGTTTTAGCTAACTGACCCAACAATGATTTACGATCTTTGGGGACATGCAGGAAGTGCAGGGCGTACATAATTAGGAGGAGCATTTTTCCCGCTCTTTCCTCACTGATACTCACTGGACATTCTTTCTTAGGTCAGAGGTCAAGCAACTGGTATAGCACTTAAATCCTCACAAATTACTAATCCTCTGCTACAAGTTTGATCTACAATACCAGTGTGGACAAACACACCCTGTGAGTCAATTGAAATATGGGAATTATGGTGGAATGGCTAAAACTGTAGGGGATGTTCATGTTTAGAGTATGTGAGCATGTGGGGCATGACTGTGACTGGTGAATCGGTCTCTCACATGCATTGTTTAGGTAGAACCTGAGTAATTGGCTGTGGTTACGCACATGTGCACAGACAAAGGGGGAGAATGAAAGCCTTTGATCCAAACAGACCAGGCCAGTCTTGCTTCTGCTGCACCTCCATACTTTTCTCTGTGTTTCTTTCACCCAGGTGTGGATGTAAAGGTCAAAGGCATGGTCTGTGTAAATGGCACGTTCTACCTGGGTTCATTAAAAAACACTCTTTAATACAGTGCAATAACTAAGAACATGCTTTTTCACCTCCATAAATATCTAAATGTATCACCTTGTAAAATTCTCAGCAAATGTTTACAATGCCATTAGCTAAATTGCATTTTGAAGTACCTATGGTTGTTGTTATTTGAAGGTTACCAAGAATGGTCAAACGAAAGACGACTATGTATCCTTGACTTTCTCAATTCGCTGTCTAAGTTAAATAATACAGTCAACAAAGGACATGTCATACAAAAAAATATGAAACAGAGCCACATGCCCAGCACACCATCCCTGTGGCTGATATACTGATATACTATCCAGAAATCCTGTGGTAGATGAAGTACTGTATGTTGACAGAAAACATGAAAAGAACCACCTCAGGAGCAGGCAGCCAATATTAAAACAGTGTGCCTCCTTTGTGATGTCCGGCGATTGCAGTGGGCAGAGTCAAATGGATCCTGCTGAGATGGCTAAACAAGAGTTATGTTTATCACCAACAGATCTCACGGCTCGGGATGAATTTATTTGTGTTCTGATTCAATTTTCAACTTAATACATACAAAAACAGTCTTCTTTTATCTAGAAGCAGCTGCTTGATGAGAATAGAATTGCTAGCCTATATCTGAAGGCGAAATGCAGCTGTTTCAGAAGGAGATGAAATGTAACTGTAACGGAATGATCGCTGTTATACCTTCTCAGAAGAGGATCTTAAATGAACTGTTTTAGGTTTAAAAATGTACAATTCATGTAAAGAATCTGCAGAAGAGAGAGGCTCTCCTAACATTATTATACTGTATTTCAGTCACAACTTACTATGACTCCTTATTTTATCACTGATCAATTTAAAGATAACATTGCTATCGTCACGTGATCTTTAGTCTTTCCCAGTTAAGTCAAGATGTGTTTGGCCTCTTGTGTGCTCTGTTCCCCCTATGGAACATGAACCTTTTCTGTTTATTTTGCATATCTACAGGAAATCCCCTTCCATGTCTAACCGGTAATGATTTGGTGCACTACTCCCATGGGATCCCTGACACTGAACGCCTCAATCCCTTTATTTTAGATTTAATCACCTGACCGTTCACTTAATTTCCCTAACCTTGCCAATTACCTGTTGTTTCACATTAAGTTAAGGGTGTCCACATAATCTGTACTGTTTCCAATTTTATAATGATTCCAGAGTAGACATTTTATCATACATTGTGTTTTAACAAATATTTTCATTAGGCATTAACAAGGGAAACATTTTCTTTAAAGTAACTTTGCTGTGATTTATACTCGGTTGTCTCTTATTACCTATTTGAGTCCTAACCAAATATTTGCACCAGTTTAATCTCAGGCGTCTCTAGTGTCATTTCATTGCAGAACTCTGGCTCTACCGCCTTCCCCTACATGTCAATCATCATTATGTTCCTGAAAGGCATTTATAAGTAGTCCCACAGTATCACTCTGTTTAAGGTAGGTTGCCGTGGATATTAAAGGGCAACCACAATACTGAATTAAATATTTTGTTCAAGCTTATCCAAAAGTTAATGTGACCAATAGGACTGCATGGAATGCTTACATTTTTTGATCTGGAGAAATAATTTACATCTGCTGTAATACATTCAGCACCTCAAGTATGAAAATAGCATCAGTGTAGCCTATTCCAGAGGCAGGGGAGAAGTGGAGGGATACTGTGCATTTCAATTTCAATCTCAATACTATTGGTAAAATGTCAAGCCTCGGGAAGTCGGAGTAAGCATTTAGACAGAAGACCTGGAGCATCAGGTAAGCACATTTCTTAGAGTTACTGCCAACCACATATCCACCCCAATTTGTCATATTTTTGTTATAGGTGCTTGATGTGTGGGGTGTGCCCAGAAGTCTGTGGGGTGTGGAAAGAGTCAAAGGTTACCCTTACCCATGGATAAAACAATCCGCCCTCACTGGTCCAAATAGTCGTCCAATAAGCTGTGTTAAGTAAATTATTAGAAAAAATGGCATCTGTACAAATCCAATATTATTTAGTATGTAATGGTCTGATAACGGGTTTCCAGCATGCATACAGAGAAGGGCATTCCACGAGTAATGCAAATGACAGATGATTAGCTAAAGAGTATGAATGACAGGAAGTTAGTGGGTGCAGTGTTGTTAGACTTTAGTGCTGGTGTTGATGTAGATTATTATGAACTGTTGCTAGGTAAACTCAAATGTTATGGTTTTATGTCTGCCTCTCTATCCTGGATGGAAAGCTATCTTTCCAGTAGAAGGCAAAAAGTTTTCTATAATGGTAGTATTTCGTACAGTAATGATCTACGCTGTGGTGTTCCTCAAGGCAGCTGCCTAGGTCCACTTCTCTTCTCTATCTTTACTAATGCTTTACCCTCAGTAATGAACAAAGCAAGAGTGGTTATGCATGCTGATGACTCTGCAATGTATAGCGCTGCATCAGCATGTAATGATCTAACAGGTGTACTGAGCAGATGACTATGAATGGTGTCAGTGGGTTAATATAAACACATTTGTGTTGAATATTTCTAAAACAAAATGGTCCAAGATACTGAATATGCTTGCTGGAGACCCCCAATTAAATTTGTTGATGAATGGGATGCCTGTAGAACAAGTTTAAAATACCAAACTACTTGGCATCACGTTGGACGCAGCTCTATCCTGGTCTGAACATATTGATAATAAAATGGGTAAGGGCATTGCTGTAACAAGAAAATGTCCTGAATATGTAACATCCAGCTCTCTGAATCAGGTGATTCAATCTCGGGTTCTTTCACAGCTAGGGTATTGTCCAGTTATATGGTCATCTGCAGCTAAAAAATACCAACTCACTCAAAGCAGAGCTGTCAGATTAGCTCTTCATTGCTTTATCTGAATGAATGTCAACCAAATGCCTGAGAATCTCTCATGAATTCCCTTTAAACACAAATTGCTATCCAGTCTTTACATTTTCCTAGCGGTTAAAGCATTGGGCCAGTCACCGAAAGGTTGCTGGTTTGAATACCTGAGCCGTCAAGGGGAAAAATCTGTCGATGTGTCTTTGAGCAAGGCACTTAACCCTAATTTGCACCAGGGGCGCTGTACTACTATGGCTGTAGTTGCGATTCCCTACAAAAAGCCACTAGCACAGGAGAGAGCCGTCCACAAGAATCAGCTTTCCAAACGTTACTCTTTTCGAATGAAGTTTCCATTTATTGCCCATATAAAATATAAATACACATAGTCCTATACAAAAGGTGTAGAGAGATGCATTCTATAAACTGTATCTGTGATACACTGAAAGCTGTATACCCTCTCCTCTCACCTGTGCTAACCTTTCCTGGTCACCTACGTACCTATATAGAATACATGTGACCATTGACCCATGACCCCAAAATATAGAGCCTACTAGTGTACAGAACAAATTAAAATAACCCTTGACAGACAAGAAATACACAACATAGAAACAAGCCAAAACGACTCCTAAAATAGCTGACCCTGTAAAACAACACATTTCAGAGCACCTATCCAGTGTTTTTTTTATTTCATATATTTTTTATATATTTTTCAAGAAACCATAGTATTTCTCAGACCAATAAAATAACATCTAATGCAGTCATATTATGACGTTATGGCGTCAGCTAATGGGGATCCTAATAAAATGTCATTGAATTAAACAATTCAGATACAAACTGCATCATTAAGGCACTATACTTACGATGCAATTCAAACCTCAATGAACTCCATGTGTCCAGTTATTAAAAGGATAAAAAGTCTGGAACGAGTGCAGAGAAGGGGTCCTTTAACTAATTAAGAGTGTCCCCCTTATGACACAGTAACAGAGGAATGATTCACTAATGCAAAAAGCATTAAAAAGGCCATTAAGCATTCGCAACAAGAAGCTGGTGATGTACACTTTTAGAAAAAAAGGTTCCAAAAGGGTTCTTCGTGTGTCCCCATAGGAGAACCCTTTTTGGTTCCAGGTAGAACCCTTTTGGGATCCATGGAGAACCCTCTCTGGAAAGGGTTTTACATAGATCCAAAAAGGGTTCTTCAATGGGTACTCCTATGTGGACAGCCGAAGAACCCTTTAAGTTTCTAGATCGCACCTTTTTTTCTAAGTGTATATAGAACACATTAAGGGAGGGCCTCCTGAGTGGCGCAGTGGTCTAAGGCTGTGTCACTAGAGATTATGGGTTCAAGTTCAGGTTCTGTTGCAGCCGGCCGCAAAAGGGAGACCTGTGGGGTGGTGCACAATTGGCACAGCATCGTCCGGGTTAGGTTGGGTTTGGCCCGCAGGGATGTCCTTGTCCCATCGCGCACTAGCGACTCGGTAAAAATGTTTATTACAGCAACATTGGCAGGCAAACGACAGGTCAATGGCAGGCATGGGTCGATAATCCTGAGTTGTGTGGCAAAGGTACAGGACGGCAGGCAGGCTCAGGGTCAGGGCGGGCAGAACACAGGAACAATCAAGAGACAGGAACAGAGGAGAAAATGCTGGTAGGCTTGACGAAACAAAACGAACTGGGAACAGACAAACAGAGAACACAGGTATAAATACACAGGGGATAATGGGGCATAGATGGGCGACACCTGGAGGGGGGTCACAAAGACAGGTGAAACAGATCAGGGTGTGACAGTGTGGCAGGCTTCTGGGTTTAGTGGGCAATGTGTCAAGAAACAGTGCGGCTTGGTTGGGTTGTGTTTCGGAGGACGCACGCCTCTCGACCTTCGCCTCTCCAGAGTAAGTACGGGAGTTGCAGCGATGAGACAAGACTGTAACTACCAATTGGATACCATGAAATTGGGGAGAAAAAGGGGTAAATATACAATTTAAATTAAAATAACAAATAAGAACACATTAATGGCTGGTCGCTCATGTTGGTTAAAATGTCTTTAAACCCTGTAAAGCATTCTGGGTTTCTCAAGCTAATCAAGAAATACGGCCGGTTTTACACTGACAGCTTAATGGCTGGGTTAGTAAGGAGTTAACCCACTGCCAGTCCACATTCAGCACAATGCCATTTTATACAGAGAGTAAACTGAATATAATATTGGAAAATATATAAACATAATATGATTGCTTCCAGATCTGCTCTCTGCTCATTCTCTAGAAAATGGAATGATATACTAAACCCATTTAAATGACTACTGATAAATGGAAAACACTTAGGCTACCTCTGGGTTTACATAGAGTAGTACGTTACCTAGTGGCAAGGCTGAGATACATGGCCATGCATTTTATTTAAGGCTGGTTACTTCCAATAATAAAAACTGATACCAGCTGTATCTTGTGTGTATTTCAGGAAAAACATTTGAATAAACCAATTATATGGTTCAGCCCTCTACATAAATTGAACATGACAAACCATGGCATGTTTTCGTTGGAAAGGTGGAAAGGCGTTTAAAGCCATGTCCACTTCGGTATACAATGTTGCCAATAAAACAGTTATTTTGCTTTTCAGTCTGCAGCTCTATCTAGTAGCTATTCAATCACACCAGTTTCGTTTTGCAGTAGTAGAGTTATTACCGTACAGGCTTCTTGATAGAGAGCAGTATTAGTAGGCTATACGGTATGCATCCAAAATGGCACCCTATTCCCATAGGGCTCTGGTCAAAAGTAGTGCACTGTATAATGTTTGGTACATTTAGCCATATTATGAGGAAGCTTCTCAACTCCTTTTTGTAGGAATGTGCTGCTGATATCAAAGCTTGTGACAATCATCTGCTCCAAAGGGATTGATTACAATCAGGAGTGTGTGCAAACTATCAGGATTGGTTCAAATAGAAATGACACGGAAACACTGCCTCAGTCCTTTAGCTGAAGAAAATGTTTTGATGAAAGACACATTTGCATGATTTGTGCAAGGAGTGCACAAGTTTGTTAATATTGCTGTTTGACTTTTATGTTTTTTCAACATTTAGAAAAAATTGCAATACTTGCCAGAAAATTAAACACAGCTCAATAATTAGCTTTAACAGTTCAGAATCTATTAATGCTACATCACTGTCACATAGCAAACCCCATTTCAAGTTTAATTCGTGATATGTACAAGATACACATGGTATACACCGTCCAACGAATTGCTTACTTGCAGGTTCCTTCTCGACAATGCAACAAGATCAAGAAATAATAAAAGATAAGAATATGAACATAAAGTAAATGGCTCAGTAGGAACCGACAAGACCCTCAGCCTCCTCAGCAATCTTAATATCTTGGCTTAAGTTTTGAAGACCAAATGGTTTGCATATGCTCCTATATCAATAGAAATACAACCCCAAGCCTTTCAAATATGAGCTGTTGCTAACTGAAGCAAAGTTGAGATGATTATAGTAGTAGATAAAAGAGCATAGTTGATTCCACTTTCAATGGGTCATTTCCCACAGAGTGAGTCACAGTAAAGGTTATGAAGCGTATCGTTTCTTGGAAAGTAAGTTAAGTCACGTCACACACACTCTTCATCACAATTATTTGTATATATCAGCACAAGCGGATTCTCTGACATCCCAAATATAAGGAAAACACACTGTTTATATCAATCCAGAACAGACACTGGTCCATTTCCAAACCACAACTCTGAGTTTTCCATTGGAATTCATATCAGAAGTGTCAAGGACCTCCGAAACCCTGTTGCTCGACATTCTGAAGCCTATTTGCAAATTACCTCCTTCACCAGAGAGGAGGATAGAATAACAGTCTGCTCTCCATTCAAGGAGTACCTGGGACAGCTACTGCACAGGGCAGACGTGGGGAGAGGTGGGGAGCCAAGGAGTGTCAAAGCTGGGTAACAGAATCCTCACTGATATAAGGCCTGTTGCACCTCTTCCCACCCACCCAACCGCTGGTGTTCCATTTCTCTATTTGTGTTTTTCTATCCTGGTGTCCAGAGTTATTAGCAAAACGTTGGGCTCTCTCCTGACACACGGGTGTAATAAAGCAGACGTTAGTGGATTTGCGCACGGTGTCCATGTTCCAGATTTATATGATGGATGAGAGCAGTGTCTGGCTGCGTCAGGTCGTCTGTTCTAATAGGTCTCTAAGGAGCACAATCAGCCATTCCCGCTGCGCTCCAGATAAATAACGAGTGGGAGGATTCTGCTCCGGGGGTCCAGCAGGGACCAGGAAGGAAACCAGCGGCATGGCACCCTGAGAAAATGTCAATAATAGCATTTTTCTTTCAGACGGATAATGATCCTAATGTGGAGTGAAGGCAGAGAACAGGAGTTGCACACTACTAAAATATGTCCATATTTCCCAAATCATGGCCTATCTGTCCATTTGTGTGAATTCACAACGTTTCTAAATCCATGATGAAGGGTAGCGTAAGGTGTGCTGGCTCCCGGTCGAACCGCATGCATGAGCCCTAGACAGTTTCTCTTGCTTTGTGAGCCGTGAGTTTAACTCCACTGTAATGTTTATGTTCACTGGAAGCTGTCTCCTTTTTGAAGTGTTAAGCATTATACTGACAAGACCTCTTAATAAAAATCTACTTAGGGCACGGAAATGTACTGTTTTGGAACGGATGGACAGTGCTGGCTGGGTCTGATTGTGATAGATCTACAGCCTCATGGTTTGAATAAATGCACTATGAACATTTGGAACATAGAACTTTTTGGGACTATTAAGTCAAAATGGCTACAAAGGTGTACTCTTAAATCTCTAACCGGTACAGCCAGAACATTACTGGCCACACCTTGGAGCCTGGTTTCACTCTAGGTTTCTTCCTAGGTTCCTGCTTTCTAGGGACCTTTTCCTAGCCACTATGTTTCTGCCTCTGCATTGCTTGCTGTTTGGGGGTTTTGAGAACTGCTGATGTAAAAAGGGCTTTATAAAATAAATTTGAGTTGATTTGATACAGCCTCAAATCTCAATGAAATACTAAGGAATTTCCCTTAACAGACGTTTGAAAACTAAAAGGCCAGTGCAGCCAACAATAATGCCAACTTCCACAGGTTATAATTCCTAAGAAGCTGCGTTCATGAAATCAATCATTAAAATCAACAATATCTGGGATGAAGAAATGTAGATGCTAACTGAGCTGGTGAAACACAGAGAGCAGCTAATTACCATATTGAAAAGTTAGGGCACTAATTCCACTAAGTAAACTGACAGAGAGAAAACAAAAATAGAATAAAATATCTATTAAATTGCGCTATATTAACTTGCCCCTGTATCTCACAGTAGCAACAGGAAATGTAAATGATTATGTGGATCAGAACAAATGGTCATTTTTGTAGGGGATGATACATTTCTCATTAGGGCAAATAAAGTTTGACCTTTTAAAGGAGAAATTACAAACTTTTAAACCTTGAATACACTACAATTTGCATTTCCTACTGTGCAGGGAAATTGTCTGCGACAACAGCGTGATCAAATTAAGATAGCATATCTGTAGGAATTGTAATAGGTACAGAGTGTTGCCAAGCTGCTTTCTAGTTCTGATGTTTGAGCTTGGAGCAAGGGAGAAAAAACTATTCTAGGTTGCCAGGCAGTATCTAGTGTTACATAGGAATGTGAAAATGTAGCTCTATCCTGAACAGAATATGGTATTGTTTTTCTCTCAACAATCCTGAGGAAAAGAGAGGGCCATTGGATTTACCAACAGAAATGGTGCTGTGAATGAATAACAGTGCTTTGTAGTGCTTTTTGTGAATCTGATGTGATGTATCACACTCAAACTGTATTTAGGAAGTCAGAAGATCAACAGGAGGCGCATAGAACTGTGCAATTACATCACATAAACAGTAATCATTCTCTATTCTAACTTATATTGGAGGATATCATTTTGATTCACTTAGCACATTTTGCCATACAATTTAGGCTAATTGCTATCTGTGACGGGTAGTTTTGAATTTGCTATGCACTTGGTGCTGATTTTGGCAAGAACAAATGTGGATTATGTAAGCGATAAAGATCAACACCCACGTGCATCTCTATGGGTATAAAACATGACTCAGGGTGATGATGTGGACAAGACAGTAGAAGGTTTTATTTTTGACAGTCATGCAGCTATGAAAATGTACATTAATGATCTGGCTATTGGGAAGACTAAAGATAGCTTGGACTACATTTTCTCTAATGCAGCTCTCCATATGTAGTGTTCATGCTCTATTTCTGTCATCACAGACATGCTCCATAGCCACAGATGTTCTTCCCTAATCCACCTGTAAGTAGTAGTAGATAGAAGCCCACTGACCACAGTCACCCCTGCCCTGAGAGAGGGACTGACAAGTGGGAAACCTGCCCAGATGTAGCCCAGATGCTTAATAGCCCATTATTATTGTGTATGGAGCGTCTGTCTCCTGCTGGGCAAAAAACTATTGCTGTCCCATGGATAGCTCCCCACCTCCCATATTCCCCGCTCCATATTCCCTCATCTTGAATGGAACTCCAGCTGTCTAGGAATCTGGAGGAGTGCCTCTCGTTTTGACATACCCTGCTGGATCCTTCACATCCGTCTCCCTCCCTGGAACTAATCAATCCCGACCCCGCACTCTGGCCACACCTGCTGCTCTCACAGTATACAGTAATGCATAGAATGCATAGACAAACTCAACACAGGCTGGGAACACTATGGGAATGGCTGCCCATGGCACCAGACTGGTGAGGAGTGAGGACTGGCAGAAGACAAACTGTCCTGTCCTCCCTGAGAGAGAAAAAGGGTCATTTCCTGAGCAAAGGACTTGGTCACTCGGATGCTGCCAAATGATAGGGAGTTTATGAGGCCCATGGGCCTTGGCTGTAACAGTGCTCCTTAAATCCTCGAAAGCTGCCATTTTGACACGACACGGTTCTGGGTTCTATCACTGGCTCCTCGTTTCACACGCGCTGTTTGCCATGGCAGGCTGGGCCCGGGGCACTGGGAGAATAAAGCATTAGAGGTGATCTGAGGCCAGGCCAGGCTCCACAGAGGTTACCCTGAGGTTGACTGTAGTGGTAGAGTGTAACGTGTTTGTTGATTTATGTTAAAAACTCTCTCTCAGGGCCCTCCTGAGTGGCGCAGTAGTCTAAGGCACTGCATCGCAATATTGCAGCGTCACTACAGCCTGGGGTTCGATCCCAAGCTGTGTTATTATTGGGCGGTGCACAACTAGCCCAGCATTGTCCGGATTAGGGGAGGGTTTGGCTCGGGGGGGGGCTTTACTTTGCTCTAGCGACTCCTTGAGGCGGGCCAGGCGCCTGCAGGCTGACTTCGGACGTCAGTTGAACAGTGTTTCCTCCGACACATTGGTGCTTTCAGGTTAAGCGAGTGGGTGTTAAGAAGCGCGGTTTGGTGGGTCATGTTTCGGAGGACTCATGACACGACCTTCGCCTCTCCTGAGCCCGTTAGGGAGTTGCAGCGATGAAACAAGATTGTATTCATGAAACTGGGGAGAAAAATTACAACAAAAACTCTCTCTCAGTATGATCTCTTTTCTCAATCAGGATATCAACTGTGCAAGTTAAAAGGATTCTGTTGATAATGACCTTCCTTTTTCTTTACCAAATATAGAAAATGGAAATAGAACATGTTTGAATAGGTTTCACTGTTTTCAATGTAGCAGTGAGTGTTCCAAGGTAAAAATGGAACACACCAGGATTGATACAAGAAGACAATGCCATGAGGAAATGCAGAGGAAACTTTTCACCAAGGATAATGGAGGACCACCCAATGTAATTTCATTCCCTGGGCAGTATCAGTGACTGACACACACACGCACACGCACACACACACACACACACGCACACGCACACGCACACGCACACGCACACACACACACACACACACACACACACACACACACACACACACACACACACACACACACACAATCTCATTACTTTTATCACACAGTCACATCAGTGGGGTATTATATTACACCGCCACTTGTCTACATGTTGAAACATAAATGAATTACTGAAAGCATAACCATGTGCCATGTTGATAAATGCATTGTCATTTGAGTGGGCTCTACCTCTCCTACATAAAGGAGTCATGAGTGGGGAGGAGGAGAAATATGTTTACTCTTTACTGGGGTCTAAAGCAGTGTCTTGTTAAAGAAGTTATGAAGTGATAAAAGGATGCTGGCAGAGGAGATGAGTGAAATATTTTTCCATGATAACAGTGTCAGTTGTGTTTGCTTTATGTATTAGAAAAGTAACATTTGCTGTGAATATTATCAGAAATCGCTGGCTTTTATTGGAATTACGAAGCACATTTCCTCTGCAACAATGATGAATCACTAAGATTGCCTTGGTTTAACCGCAGGATCAAAAATCCCCAATCTCTATTTTTCTACAGCTTAGTGTTGACATATCTCTCAACGTTTCACATGAATATACAGTGCCTTCGAAAAGTATTCAGACCCCTTGACTTTTTCCACATTTTGTTACGTTACAGCCTTATTCTAAAATTGATTAAATTAATTGTGTTCCTCAGCAATGTACACACAATACCCCATAATGGCAACGTGAAAAAAGTTGTTCAGAAATTTTTGCAACTACATTTAAAAGGAAAAACAGAAAGTTAGGATTGTGTTTTGTAATGAGAAAACAAGTGATTAAACATTTTCCTTGTGTTATGATGAAATAAACATGTATAGCACAACAATGTGAACTATAAATGTGGGATATTCATTTGAGCCAGTTTGCTACATCAGGAAAATGATCCTACACCAACAGGAGATGTGAATTATGTGGATTATAATTCATGGACATTTTTGTAGGGTTTGACGCATTCTATTAACCTATTAACTGCCCAGACTGGTATAATGAAGGTGTTCAATCTGGTAAAATCCCTGGTTATATCCCTGGTTCCTAAATTAGACAGGAAAAAACTAACATTCAATATTTCCTTAATAATCCTCCTTTATTCGGGAGTTTGGTCTGGTACAGTGACTATTGTTCAAATGTGTGGCTAACCGGAATATACTTTCACATTTATTCATAGAAGACTAAGTTCAGAATGAAGGTCAGTCATATAACGAAGTCTGTTTATGCATCTCAGCAGGTGACAAACAGCAGGAATGCAATTATTTTGTTTGATTCACTGTCACTCACACATGTTGGACCTCCTGTTGTGAACTAATGAGACAATGTTTGTTAACACGGTGCCACAAAGACAAGCAAGCTGTTTATCTATGCAGGATTCAGGTTCAGACCTAGGCCTACTATAGGCTATGTAGGCTAATGCAAGCCAATTTGCCATCTAAACCTCTGGGTTTATAATGAGCGGACAGTAGTGGTCTGGTCAAAAAGCTCCCCAGTAATGCTCAAGTACATAGTTGTGTTCCCCTGCTCAGCAAGAAGTCTAAACCCAGGCCTCAATAATGCCTGATAAGAAAGAGCCATGTAGCAACATGTCCCCTTGGTTTAAGTCTTTACACTTCTTTACTTATTATGTTGTTTTCTGTCCAGTTTATGTTCCGTTCTGTTCATCGTACTGTTTATTGTTTTCTATATTTATATTGTAATTAAGTTTGCTACAGCATATTTCCCTACTTCACTGAGGTTGAAAAGATTTTGGCATGAGCCCTCAAATCCTCAAAAAGTTGCACCATTGAGAACATTTTGACTGGCTGTATCACTGCTTGGTATTGCAACTGAACCGCTCTCGATCGCACGCGCTACAGAGGGTGGTGCGAACAGCCCAGTACATCACTGGGGCCGAGAAAGGAAGGCCCGGAAAATTGTTAAAGACTATAGCCACTCAAGCCATAGACTGTTCTCTCTGCTTCTACACGGCACGAGGTACCAGAGCAACAAGTCTGACACCAACATGCTCCTGAACAGCTTCTATCCCCAAGCCATAAGACTGCTAAATAGCTAACGAAATGGCTACACAGACTTTGCATTGACCCTTTTATTTTTGCACTGACTCTATGCATACTCACAGGACTCTACACACTAACTCACTCACACTGACACTGACACTCCAACACACACACACACACGCACGCACACACACACACACACACACACACACACACACACACACACACACACACACACACACACACACACACACACACACACACACACACACACACACACACACACACTTAATTTGCTCACACACACGTTACATGCACCCACATTCATAGTGACTCTGCACACACACTCACATACAATCATAATTTACGCTGCTGCTACTCTGTTTATCATATATCCTGATGCGTAGTCACTTTACCCCCATACATATCTACCCCTACTACTCGAGTATCCCTGCACATTGTAAAAATGGTATTGGCACTGACCCTGGAACTGACCCCGTATATAGCTTACTGACCCTGGAACTGACCCCGTATATAGCTTACTGACCCTGGAACTGACCCCGTATATAGCTTACTGACCCTGGAACTGACCCCGTATATAGCTTACTGACCCTGGAACTGACCCCGTATATAGCTTACTGACCCTGGAACTGACCCCGTATATAGCTTACTGACCCTGGAACTGACCCCGTAAATAGCTTACTGACCCTGGAACTGACCCCATATATAGCTTACTGACCCTGGAACTGACCCCATATATAGCTTACTGACCCTGGAACTGACCCCGTATATAGCTTACTGACCCTGGAACTGACCCCATATATAGCTTACTGACCCTGGAACTGACCCCGTATATAGCTTACTGACCCTGGAACTGACCCCGTATATAGCTTACTGACCCTGGAACTGACCCCATATATAGCTTACTGACCCTGGAACTGACCCCGTATATAGCTTACTGACCCTGGAACTGACCCCGTATATAGCTTACTTACTTTCTGGTGTGTTTTTGTTCTACTTGACTTTATATTATTTTATAGTACTACTGATATTGATTACTGAACTGTTGGAAAAGCAAGAAAGACATTTCACTATACTTGTGCACATGACAATAAAACTTGAAACTTAAACGCCTCACCTTGAGCATTGCACCGTTACCATCTTACTGCCTCATCACGGAAACCTCCACCACTAAGAGTGCTACTTCACAATAGACAAGATACCTCTCTCATCTCTCTCATTGTTGTATCTGTAAAGACAAGATACCTCTCTCATTGTTGTATCTGTAAAGACAAGATACCTCTCTCATCTCTCTCATTGTTGTATCTGTAAAGACAAGATACCTCTCTCATCTCTCTCATTGTTGTCACGCCCTGTCCTTAGAGATCCTTTTTATGTCTCTATTTTGGTTTGGTCAGGGCGTGAGTTGGGCATTCTATGTTTTGTTCTATGTTGTCCTTTTCTATGTGTTTGGCCTGGTATGGTTCCCAATCAGAGGCAGCTGTCAATCGTTGTCTCTGATTGAGAACCATACTTAGGTAGCCTGTTCCCACCTGTGTTTGTGGGTAGTTGTTTCCTGTTTTGTGTTTTTTCACCTTACAGGACTGTTTCGTGTCGTTCACTCTCTTTGTTGTTTTTTTGTCATTCAGTGTTCAGTTTATTTAATTAAATGTACTATGAGCACTTACCACGCTGCGTGTTGGTCCGATGATTCCTATTCCTCATCATCAGACGAAGAGGAGAGTCGTTACAGAACTACCCACCACCAAAGGACCAAGCAGCATGGTAGGAAGGAGCAGCAATTGATGGACTCCTGGACATGGGAGGAAATCGTGGACGGCAAGGGACCCTGAGCACAGCCGGGTGAGTATCGCCGTCCTAAAGTGGAGCTCGAGGCAGCTAAAGCGGAGCGGCGACGCTACAAGGAGTTAGCCCGAGGAGAGGTGCACGAGAGGCAGCCCCAGAATTTTTTTGGGTGGGGAACACGGGGAGATTGGCAGAGTCAGGTAGGAGACCTGAGCCAACTCCTCGTGCTTACCGGGTGGAGCGTCGTACTGGTCAGGCACCGTGTTATGCGGTGGGGCGCACGATGTCTCCAGTACATGTGCATAGCCTGGTGCGCTACATCGCAGCTCCTCGCATCGGCCGGGCTAGAGTGGGCATCGAGCCAGGACGGGTTGTGCAGGCTCGTTGCTCGAGACAGTGCGCCTCCACGGCCCAGTGCATCCGGTGCCTCGGCCAAGGACAAGGCCTCCTGCATGTCTTCCCAACCTGGTGAGTCCTGTGCCTGTGCTAAGCCCTAACCTTCCTGCATGTCTCCCCAGCCTGGTGAGTCCTGTGCCTGCTCCCAGAGCCAGGCCTCCTGTATGTCTCTCCACTCCAGTGATAATCCATGGCACGAAGCCTCCAGTGATGATCCATGGCACGAAGCCTCCAGTGATGATCCATGGCACGAAGCCTCCAGTGATGATCCATGGCAAGAAGCCTCCAGTGATGATCCATGGCAAGAAGCCTCCAGTGATGATCCATGGCAAGAAGCCTCCAGTGATGATCCATGGCAAGAAGCCTCCAGTGATGATCCATGGCAAGAAGCCTCCAGTGGTGATCCATGGCACGAAGCCTCCAGTGGTGATCCATGGCACGAAGCCTCCAGTGATGATCCATGGCACAAAGCCTCCAGTGATGATCCATGGCACGAAGCCTCCAGTGATGATCCATGGCACAAAGCCTCCAGTGATGATCCACGGTAAGAAGCCTCCAGTGATGATCCATGGCACGAAGCCTCCAACGAAGGCCGTCAGTCCGGAGCCTCCAGCGACGCCCTTCAGTCCGGAGCCTCCAGCGACGCCCTCTAGTCCGGAGCCTCCAGCGTCACCCTCTAGTCCGGAGCCTCCAGCGTCACCCTCTAGTCCGGAGCCTCCAGCGACGCCCTCTAGTCCGGAGCTTCCAGCGACGCCCTCTAGTCCGGAGCCTCCAGCGACGGGATTCAGTCCGGAGCAGCCAGAGTCTCCCTCCTGTCCGGAGCAGCCAGAGTCTCCCTCCTGTCCGGAGCAGCCAGAGTCTCCCTCCTGTCCGGAGCAGCCAGAGTCTCCCTCCTGTCCGGAGCAGCCAGAGTCTCCCTCCTGTCCGGAGCTGCCAGAGTCGCCCTCCTGTCCGGGGCCCGCTGCGAGGGTCCCCAGTCCGGGGTCGGCGGCAAGGGTCTCCGCTCCAGAGGCGCCACCTAAGTGGGCCAAGACTAAGGTGGAGCGAGGTCCACGTCCCGCACCAGAGCCGCCACCGCGGATAGATACCACCCAGACCCTCCCCTATAGGTTTAGGTTTTGCGGCCGGAGTCCGCACCTTTGGGGGGGGGGACTGTCATGCCCTGACCTTAGAGATCCTTTTTATGTCTCTATTTTGGTTTGGTCAGGGCGTGAGTTGGGGTGGGCATTCTATGTTTTGTTCTATGTTGTCCTTTTCTATGTGTTTGGCCTGGTATGGTTCCCAATCAGAGGCAGCTGTCAATCGTTGTCTCTGATTGAGAACCATACTTAGGTAGCCTGTTCCCACCTGTGTTTGTGGGTAGTTGTTTCCTGTTTTGTGTTTTTTCACCTTACAGGACTGTTTCGTGTCGTTCACGCTCTTTGTTGTTTTTTGTCATTCAGTGTTCAGTTTATTTAATTAAATTTACTATGAGCACTTACCACGCTGCGTGTTGGTCCGATGATTCCTATTTCTCATCATCAGATGAAGAGGAGAGTTGTTACAATTGTTGTATTTGTAAAGACAAGATACCTCTCTCATCTCTCTCATTGTTGTGTCTGTAAAGACAAGATACCTCTCTCATCTCTCTCATTGTTGTATCTGTAAAGACAAGATACCTCTCTCATCTCTCTCATTGTTGTATCTGTAAAGACAAGATACCTCTCTCATCTCTCTCATTGTTGTATCTGTAAAGACAAGATACCTCTCTCATCTCTCTCATTGTTGTATCTGTAAAGACAAGATACCTCTCTCATCTCTCTCATTGTTGCATCTGTAAAGACAAGATACCTCTCTCATCTCTCTCATTGTTGTATCTGTAAAGACAAGATACCTCTCCCATCTCTCTCATTGTTGTATCTGTAAAGACAAGATACCTCTCTCATCTCTCTCATTGTTGTATCTGTAAAGACAAGATACCTCTCTCATCTCTCTCATTGTTGAATCTGTAAAGACAAGATACCTCTCTCATCTCTCTCATTGTTGTATCTGTAAAGACAAGATACCGCTCTCATCTCTCTCGTTGTTGTATCTGTAAAGACAAGGTACCTCTCTCATCTCTCTCATTGTTGTATCTGTAAAGACAAGATACCTCTCTCATCTCTCTCATTGTTTTATCTGTAAAGACAAGATACCTCTCTCATCTCTCTCATTGTTGTATCTGTAAAGACAAGATATCTCTCATCTCTCTCATTGTTGTATCTGTAAAGACAAGATACCTCTCTCATCTCTCTCGTTGTTGTATCTGTAAAGACAAGATACCTCTCTCATTGTTGTATCTGTAAAGACAAGATACCTCTCTCATCTCTCTCATTGTTTTATCTGTAAAGACAAGATACCTCTCTCATCTCTCTCATTGTTGTATCTGTAAAGACAAGATACCTCTCTCATTGCTCTCATTGTTTTATCTGTAAAGACAAGATACCTGTCACGTTCCTGACCTGTTTTATGTTATTTTTGTATGTGTTTAGTTGGTCAGGGCGTGAGTTGGGGTGGGCATTCTATGTTTTGTGTTTCTATGTTTAGGTCACTTGTAATTAGCCTTATATGGTTCTCAATCAGAGACAGGTGTTTGACGTTTTCCTCTGATTGAGAACCATATATAGGTTGGCTGTTCACACTGTTTGTTTGTGGGTGATTGTCTTCCGTGTCTGTGTCTGCGCACCACACGGGACTGTTTCGGTTTGTTCGTTCGTTAGTTGTAGTCTGTACCTGTTCGTGCGTTCTTCATGTATTATGTAAGTTCTCATGTTTTAGGTCAGTCTACGTCGTTATTTGTTTTGTAGTTTATTCAAGTGTTTTTTCGTGTTTTCGTCTTTCAATAAATTCAGTATGTATTCACAACCCGCTGCATTTTGGTCCTCCGATCCTTCTCTCCTCTCCTCGTCCGAGGAGGAGGAAGAACTAGACACCCGTTACAATACCTCTCTCATCGCTCTCATTGTTTTATCTGTAAAGACAAGATACCTCTCTCATTGCTCTCATTGTTTTATCTGTAAAGACAAGATACCTCTCTCATTGTTTTATCTGTAAAGACAAGATACCTCTCTCATCTCTCTCATTGTTTTATCTGTAAAGACAAGATACCTCTCTCATCGCTCTCATTGTTGTATCTGTAAAGACAAGATACCTCTCTCATCGCTCTCATTGTTGTATCTGTAAAGACAAGATACCTCTCTCATTGCTCTCATTGTTTTATCTGTAAAGACAAGATACCTCTCTCATTGTTTTATCTGTAAAGACAAGATACCTCTCATCTCTCTCATTGTTGTATCTGTAAAGACAAGATACCTCTCTCATCTCTCTCATTGTTGTATCTGTAAAGACAAGATACCTCTCTCATCTCTCTCATTGTTGTATCTGTAAAGACAAGATACCTCTCTCATTGTTTTATCTGTAAAGACAAGATACCTCTCATCTCTCTCATTGTTGTATCTGTAAAGACAAGATACCTCTCATCTCTCTCATTGTTGTATCTGTAAAGACAAGATACCTCTCTCATCTCTCTCATTGTTTTATCTGTAAAGACAAGATACCTCTCTCATCTCTCTCATTGTTGTATCTGTAAAGACAAGATACCTCTCTCATCTCTCTCATTGTTGTATCTGTAAAGACAAGATACCTCTCTCATTGTTTTATCTGTAAAGACAAGATACCTCTCTCATCTCTCTCATTGTTGTATCTGTAAAGACAAGATACCTCTCTCATCTCTCTCGTTGTTTTATCTGTAAAGACAAGATACCTCTCTCATCTCTCTCATTGTTGTATCTGTAAAGACAAGATACCTATCTCATCTCTCTCATTGTTGTATCTGTAAAGACAAGATACCTCTCTCATTGTTTTATCTGTAAAGACAAGATACCTCTCTCATCTCTCTCATTGTCTTTACAGCCTTGATTTACTTCCGCTTTCAACAACCCGGTCGCATTCCACTTCGCTCCGACAGGTAGTATCACATTTCACTTCATTTCATTACAGTACAACGGTTTGATTTGTTTGATCTTAGCTAGCTACATAGCCGTCTTTGTATCAAAGATAATTGTGTAGTTTAGAGCGATTTTCTAGGTTAGCTAGCCAGCTATTTTCGTCCTTTTAACGTAACGTAACGTAATCAACACTGCTAGCTAGCCAGCTAGCCACCGAATAGCAGCACTGTAGAATCCATTACATTCAACGGAACAACGGAACGACTTGATTAGTGTAGTGTTAGCTAGCTACACAGTTGTCTTTGCTGTCCTTGTATCTAAGATAACTGTGGAGTCTAAAGTAATTTTCGGTTAGCTAGCCAGCTATTGTCGTCCGCCGCGCTGCCGTTCCCCTACCTAGTCAATACTGCTAGTCAACACTGCTAACACTGCTAACACTGCTAGCTAGCCAACTTCTACCGAATAGCAGCACTGTAGAAACTATTACATTACAACGGAACGATTTGATTAGTGTAGTGTTAGCTAGCTAGTGTTAGCTAGCTACATAGTTGTCTTTGCTGTCCTTGTATCTAGGACAATTGTGTAGTTAGACTAATTATCTGGCCAGTTACCGAGGTTACCTAGCCAGCTATCGAGGTTACCTAGCCAGCTACACTCTCAAACAAAGTCAACAACGCAGCCACTGCTAGCCAGCCTACTTCAGCAGTACTGTATCATTTTAATCATTTTAGTCAATAAGATTTTTGCAACGTAAGCTTAACTTTCTGAACATTCGAGACGTGTAGTCCACTTGTCATTCCAATCTCCTTTGCATTAGCGTAGCCTCTTCTGTAGCCTGTCAACTATGTGTCTGTCTATCCCTGTTCTCTCCTCTCTGCACAGACCATACAAACGCTTCACACCGCGTGGCCGCGGCCACCCTAACCTGGTGGTCCCAGCCCGCACGACCCACGTGGAGTTCCAGGTCTCCGGTAGCCTCTGGAACTGCCGATCTGCGGCCAACAAGGCAGAGTTCATCTCAGCCTATGCTTCCCTCCAGTCCCTCGACTTCTTGGCACTGACGGAAACATGGATCACCACAGATAACACTGCTACTCCTACTGCTCTCTCTTCGTCTGCCCACGTGTTCTCGCACACCCCGAGAGCTTCTGGTCAGCGGGGTGGTGGCACCGGGATCCTCATCTCTCCCAAGTGGTCATTCTCTCTTTCTCCCCTTACCCATCTGTCTATCGCCTCCTTTGAATTCCATGCTGTCACAGTTACCAGCCCTTTCAAGCTTAACATCCTTATCATTTATCGCCCTCCAGGTTCCCTCGGAGAGTTCATCAATGAGCTTGATGCCTTGATAAGCTCCTTTCCTGAGGACGGCTCACCTCTCACAGTTCTGGGTGACTTTAACCTCCCCACGTCTACCTTTGACTCATTCCTCTCTGCCTCCTTCTTTCCACTCCTCTCCTCTTTTGACCTCACCCTCTCACCTTCCCCCCCTACTCACAAGGCAGGCAATACGCTTGACCTCATCTTTACTAGATGCTGTTCTTCCACTAACCTCATTGCAACTCCCCTCCAAGTCTCCGACCACTACCTTGTATCCTTTTCCCTCTCGCTCTCATCCAACACTTCCCACACTGCCCCTACTCGGATGGTATCGCGCCGTCCCAACCTTCGCTCTCTCTCCCCCGCTACTCTCTCCTCTTCCATCCTATCATCTCTTCCCTCTGCTCAAACCTTCTCCAACCTATCTCCTGATTCTGCCTCCTCAACCCTCCTCTCCTCCCTTTCTGCATCCTTTGACTCTCTATGTCCCCTATCCTCCAGGCCGGCTCGGTCCTCCCCTCCCGCTCCGTGGCTCGACGACTCATTGCGAGCTCACAGAACAGGGCTCCGGGCAGCCGAGCGGAAATGGAGGAAAACTCGCCTCCCTGCGGACCTGGCATCCTTTCACTCCCTCCTCTCTACATTTTCCTCTTCTGTCTCTGCTGCTAAAGCCACTTTCTACCACTCTAAATTCCAAGCATCTGCCTCTAACCCTAGGAAGCTCTTTGCCACCTTCTCCTCCCTCCTGAATCCTCCTCCCCCTCCCCCCCCCCCCTCCTCCCTCTCTGCAGATGACTTCGTCAACCATTTTGAAAAGAAGGTCGACGACATCCGATCCTCGTTTGCTAAGTCAAACGACACCGCTGGTTCTGCTCACACTGCCCTACCCTGTGCTCTGACCTCTTTCTCCCCTCTCTCTCCAGATGAAATCTCGCGTCTTGTGACGGCCGGCCGCCCAACAACCTGCCCGCTTGACCCTATCCCCTCCTCTCTTCTCCAGACCATTTCCGGAGACCTTCTCCCTTACCTCACCTCGCTCATCAACTCATCCTTGACCGCTGGCTACGTCCCTTCCGTCTTCAAGAGAGCGAGAGTTGCACCCCTTCTGAAAAAACCTACACTCGATCCCTCCGATGTCAACAACTACAGACCAGTATCCCTTCTTTCTTTTCTCTCCAAAACTCTTGAACGTGCCGTCCTTGGCCAGCTCTCCTGCTATCTCTCTCAGAATGACCTTCTTGATCCAAATCAGTCAGGTTTCAAGACTAGTCATTCAACTGAGACTGCTCTTCTCTGTATCACGGAGGCGCTCCGCACTGCTAAAGCTAACTCTCTCTCCTCTGCTCTCATCCTTCTAGACCTATCGGCTGCCTTCGATACTGTGAACCATCAGATCCTCCTCTCCACCCTCTCCGAGTTGGGCATCTCCGGCGCGGCCCACGCTTGGATTGCGTCCTACCTGACAGGTCGCTCCTACCAGGTGGCGTGGCGAGAATCTGTCTCCTCACCACGCGCTCTCACCACTGGTGTCCCCCAGGGCTCTGTTCTAGGCCCTCTCCTATTCTCGCTATACACCAAGTCACTTGGCTCTGTCATAACCTCACATGGTCTCTCCTATCATTGCTATGCAGACGACACACAATTAATCTTCTCCTTTCCCCCTTCTGATGACCAGGTGGCGAATCGCATCTCTGCATGTCTGGCAGACATATCAGTGTGGATGACGGATCACCACCTCAAGCTGAACCTCGGCAAGACGGAGCTGCTCTTCCTCCCGGGGAAGGACTGCCCGTTCCATGATCTCGCCATCACGGTTGACAACTCCATTGTGTCCTCCTCCCAGAGCGCTAAGAACCTTGGCGTGATCCTGGACAACACCCTGTCGTTCTCAACTAACATCAAGGCGGTGACCCGTTCCTGTAGGTTCATGCTCTACAACATCCGCAGAGTACGACCCTGCCTCACACAGGAAGCGGCGCAGGTCCTAATCCAGGCACTTGTCATCTCCCGTCTGGATTACTGCAACTCGCTGTTGGCTGGGCTCCCTGCCTGTGCCATTAAACCCCTACAACTCATCCAGAACGCCGCAGCCCGTCTGGTGTTCAACCTTCCCAAGTTCTCTCACGTCACCCCGCTCCTCCGCTCTCTCCACTGGCTTCCAGTTGAAGCTCGCATCCGCTACAAGACCATGGTGCTTGCCTACGGAGCTGTGAGGGGAACGGCACCTCAGTACCTTCAGGCTCTGATCAGGCCCTACACCCAAACAAGGGCACTGCGTTCATCCACCTCTGGCCTGCTCGCCTCCCTACCACTGAGGAAGTACAGTTCCCGCTCAGCCCAGTCAAAACTGTTCGCTGCTCTGGCACCCCAATGGTGGAACAAACTCCCTCACGACGCCAGGACAGCGGAGTCAATCACCACCTTCCGGAGACACCTGAAACCCCACCTCTTTAAGGAATACCTAGGATAGGATAAAGCAATCCTTCTGACCCCCCCCCCCCCCTTAAAAGATTTAGATGCACTATTGTAAAGTGGCTGTTCCACTGGATGTCATAAGGTGAATGCACCAATTTGTAAGTCGCTCTGGATAAGAGCGTCTGCTAAATGACTTAAATGTAAATGTAATGTAATGTTTTATCTGTAAAGACAAGACCTCTCTCATCTCTCTCATTGTTTTATCTGTAAAGACAAGATACCTCTCTCATCTCTCTCATTGTTGTATCTGTAAAGACAAGATACCTCTCATCTCTCTCATTGTTGTATCTGTAAAGACAAGATACCTCTCTCATCTCTCTCATTGTTTTATCTGTAAAGACAAGATACCTCTCTCATCTCTCTCATTGTTGTATCTGTAAAGACAAGATACCTCTCTCATCTCTCTCATTGTTGTATCTGTAAAGACAAGATATCTCTCTCATTGCTCTCATTGTTTTATCTGTAAAGACAAGATACCTCTCATTGTTTTATCTGTAAAGACAAGATACCTCTCATCTCTCTCATTGTTGTATCTGTAAAGACAAGATACCTCTCTCATCTCTCTCATTGTTGTATCTGTAAAGACAAGATACCTCTCTCATCTCTCTCATTGTTGTATCTGTAAAGACAAGATACCTCTCTCATCTCTCTCATTGTTGTATCTGTAAAGACAAGATACCTCTCTCATCTCTCTCATTGTTGTATCTGTAAAGACAAGATACCTCTCTCATTGTTGTATCTGTAAAGACAAGATACCTCTCTCATCTCTCTCATTGTTGTATCTGTAAAGACAAGATACCTCTCTCATTGTTTTATCTGTAATGACAAGATACCTCTCATCTCTCTCATTGTTGTATCTGTAAAGACAAGATACCTCTCTCATTGTTGTATCTGTAAAGACAAGATACCTCTCTCATCTCTCTCATTGTTGTATCTGTAAAGACAAGATACCTCTCTCATTGTTTTATCTGTAATGACAAGATACCTCTCATCTCTCTCATTGTTTTATCTGTAAAGACAAGATACCTCTCTCAACTCTCTCATTGTTTTATCTGTAAAGACAAGATACCTCTCTCATCTCTCTCATTGTTTTATCTGTAAAGACAAGATACCTCTCTCATTGCTCTCATTGTTTTATCTGTAAAGACAAGATACCTCTCTCATTGTTTTATCTGTAAAGACAAGATACCTCTCTCATCTCTCTCATTGTTGTATCTGTAAAAACAAGATACCTCTCTCCTCTCTCTCATTGTTTTATCTGTAAAGACAAGATACCTCTCTCATTGCTCTCATTGTTTTATCTGTAAAGACAAGATACCTCTCTCATTGTTTTATCTGTAAAGACAAGATACCTCTCTCATCTCTCTCATTGTTTTATCTGTAAAGACAAGATACCTCTCTCATCTCTCTCATTGTTTTATCTGTAAAGACAAGATACCTCTCTCATCTCTCTCATTGTTGTATCTGTAAAGACAAGATACCTCTCTCATCTCTCTCATTGTTGTATCTGTAAAGACAAGATACCTCTCATCTCTCTCATTGTTGTATCTGTAAAGACAAGATACCTCTCTCATCTCTCTCATTGTTTTATCTGTAAAGACAAGATACCTCTCTCATCTCTCTCATTGTTTTATCTGTAAAGACAAGATACCTCTCTCATCTCTCTCATTGTTGTATCTGTAAACACAAGATACCTCTCTCATCTCTCTCATTGTTTTATCTGTAAAGACAAGATATCTCTCTCGTTGTTGTATCTGTAAAGACCTGTGGTGTCACTTTTAGTTTCTGATCGTTTCTATAGCAACGGGCCGCCCAAGTTCACTCCCGAGTGGTCTAAGGCACTACATCTCAGTCCCAGAGGCGTCACTACAGACCCTGGTTCGATTCCAGGCTGTATCACAACCAGTCGTGATTGGGAGTCCCATAGGGCAGCGCACAATTGGCCCAGTGTCGTCCGGGGGAGGCCGTCATTGTAAATAAGAATTTGTTCTTAACTGACTTGCCTAGTTAAATAAAGGTTAAATTAAAATGTTCAATTTAAAAAAAACATACAATATAGCATGTCAGAGATGATTCTGCAGGCCCTACTACAGAAAGACTTAGTCATCCTCTACTCTCAGCTAAGATTATGTATTTGACATAGGGGAAGTATTTAGGCAGATGTTGGCCTGTGAAATTTCAAAAGTAGACTACATTTAGCTATAGGTACATTTGCCGCAGTGTTTGGTATTAATCCACAGATTCATGTAACTTCAGTAAAGACTATCTTCACAAGCATTTAGGACAATACCTACTATTTATGGAATGGATTAATCATTCAAAACGCATGGTTTTCTCTGTTGGTTTCCCTGTACTGAGTTAGTTCTGAGTCAGTCTATGGTTGCAAAAACCAGGATTTCTGTAAAACCAGGAAATGTATTGAAAGTTCATGGAATTTTGCAACCCTAGCTCAGACACTGTCTACAAAGAAGAGGAAGAGAGGGCCTACCATCATTCCAGCATCTTTGATCCCCAGGGCCTGAAATTGTTTTCTCAACTGATAATGTACCTCTGCTACCTGTGGAACAGAGAGCATTGAGAGGAGTATTTCCACAGAAATGCAAAAAGAAATGCAATTTCCTGAAGCTAAAAAAGACACTTCAATAATATGAAGCAGTGTCTTGGAGAGGTAGATACCTTATTGTTGAGTCAAGCATTTCGTGCCTAATCCTCGTTCTAATGCTTCTTCTGTTAAGCAATAACAATGGCTATTGGGTCCAGAGGGAAAGACTTCCATGCGTCACGCACAGCGATCCGTTCTAAAGACGCTGCATGTTCGCTCCGAGCGGCTGGCCCATGCCGCTCAGATCAAAGCCCCGATAGGTCACCGGCGCATTCCGCAAAATATTTGCTTGATAACAGCTGGCAGATTTGCCATATAACAACATAATAAGAAAAATACCCTCATAAGGAAATGGTAAGCCCCTCTCTTCCAGCTCGGACTCCTCTAGATGCAAAAGGCAATATCGTAACGTGATGAAGTAGGTCATGAAAATGGAAGACAGATGTGATGTATTTCCTTGGGTGCTGGACACAGGGAATCCATGACTTAATGCTTAATGCCCTGATGAAAATGTGCATTTATTGATAGAGAAGCAGGATATCAGATCGCATGAGATGTGCTCCTCAGAGATGGAAAGTTTTTTAGTGAGTTCAGACCTTTTTCATTATAACGTTTAAAGAGTCGTCGTGGTCATCTTACATGGCTAGAATACAAGGTTCTCAATCTGCTCTGTCATGTAGGTGTGCATACAAAAGCTCCCATATGGCAGCAGCGAACAATACATTTATTATGAAAAATGGCCAAGCGCATCACTGCTCTCCTAGTAAGTGACTATACTTGCTATTATTGGCTATTATTGACCATCACATCCTTATGGCATTACTGGATGTAATCTGTCATCATCTGTCCTCAACTTGTAATGCCTTGCTAATAATGCCTGATGGAGTTATTAGTGGTACATAAATACCTGTAATGCTGATAGGTATATAGCTAGGCAAAATAAGAAATATTATGATGTGGAGATATTGTGCGTGAACACCCTTTACATATGTGCCTGTTTCTCTCATTTCAGAACTATTACCTCACTTTTTGGCAGCGAGGAGACGGATTAACCTTTTAATTAATTTGGAGACGTGAGTGGAGCAAATGGAGAAAGCATTAGCCACAATAGAAAATAGTGACAAATAAAAATTGATTTGAACTGGCATTGCGCAATATAGGCTTCCACTCTAACGGCAGTCACCACACATACACAGAATGTATTTTAACTGCTTGTGCATTTATAGAATGGTGTCCAAGTCAACCATATCATATGGTTAGCATCTGAAAGGGATTGGAATGTCCAGAGCCCTGCTTTCTGACATGTTTGATCATAATTTGTCATGATAAGAGCACACCTGCATTCGGAGAATACAGTTCCAAAATGGAACAGACAATGACAATGGCCTTTGCACATGACATTTTGAATGAATCAATAAGGAACCCTGGTCACCATGGGGTGTTCACATCATGCGAGTGGCCATCAGGCTCACACATGAGAAACATCACAAGACTGACTCCCATGTCTGAAGGGTTACTGGGTAGGACTTCTGCTTGTCAGCGGGGTCAGAGATATGGGGCGGGGAAGGAGGGGGCAAGACAGGCAGGCCACATGTAGACACTGTGTTACCCACCCTTCCCTTCCATATGGGAATGTTTACTTCCCCTTTGTGTTGTACAAAGATGAAAGCAGGAGATCAGTTTGAGCTGATTGTGTGACACATTTTAGCAAATTTGCAGGGGAACTTCAAATGCCTTGTAAAACCTTTTTCCATAGCCTGCAAGACCACCCCATTATGTCTGAAACCCTTTGTGAATAGGAGGTAAATATGCCTTATGCCTACGGACTGTATACAGTGCCTTCGGAAAGTATTCAGACCCCTTGACTTTTTCCAAATTTTGTTACATTACAGCCTTATTCTAAAATTGATTAAATAAATAAAAATCCTCAGCAATCTACACAATACCCCATAATGACAAAGCGAAAACAGGTTTTTAGAAATTTTTGCAAATGTATTACAAATAAAAAACCGAAAAACCTTATTTACATAAGTATTCAGACCCTTTGCTATGAGACTCGAAATTGAGCTCAGGTGCGTCCTGTTTCCATTGACCATTCTTGAGATGTTTCGACAACTTGATTGAGATGTTTCTACAACTTGATTTACCAACCTGTGGTAAATGCAATTGATTGGACATTATTTGGTAAGGCACACACCTGTCTATATAAGGTCCCACAGTTGACAGTGCAAAAACCAAGCCATGAGGTTGAAGGAATTGTCCGTAGAGCTCAGAGACAGAATTGTGTCGAGGCACAGATCTGGGGAAGGGTATCAAAAAATAGCTGCAGCATTGAAGGTCTCCAAGAACACAGTGGGCACCATCATTCTTAAATGGAAGAAGTTTGGAAGCACCAAGACTCTTCCTAGAGCTGGCCGCATGGCCAAACTGAGCAATCGGGGGAGAAGGGCCTTGTTCAGGGAGGTGACCAAGAACCCGATCAGGCCTTTATGGTAGAGTGGCCAGATGGAAGCCACTCTTCAGTAAAAGGCACATGACAGCCCGCTTGGAGTTTGCCAAAAGGCACTTAAAGATTCCCAGACCATGAGAAACAAGATTCTCTGGTCTGATGAAACCAAGATTGAACTCTTTGGCCTGAATGCTAAGCGCCACATCTGGAGGAAATCTGGGACCATCTCTACGGTGAAGCATGTTGGTGGCAGCATCATGCTGTGGTGAAGTTTTTCAGAGGCAGGGACTGGGACACTTGTAAGGATCGAGGCAAAGATGAACGAAGCAAAGTACAAAGAAATCCTTGATGAAAACCTGCTCCAGAGGGCTCAGGACCTCAGAATGGGGTGAAGGTTACCTTCCAACAGGACAACGACCCTGTTGCACACAGCCAAGACAAAGCAGGAGTGGCTTTGGGACAAGTCTCAATGTGCTTGAGTGGCCCAGCCAGAGCCCGGACTTGAACCCGATCGAACATCTCTGGAGAGATCTGAAAATAGCTGTGCAGCAAAGCTCCCCATCCAACCCGGCAGAGCTTGGGAGGATCTGCAGAGAAGAATGGGAGAAACTCCCCAAATACATCACTGCCAAGCATGTAGCGTCAAACCCAAGAAGACTCGAGGCTGTAATCACTGCCAAAGGTGCTTCAACAAAGTAGTGAGTAAAGGGTCTGAATAGTTATATAGATGTGATATTTTCAGTTTTTTATATTTAATACATTGGCAAACATTTGTAAAAACGTATTTTTGCTTTGTCATTATGGGGTATTGTGTGTAGATTGATTGATGTGGGGAAAAAACTATTTAATCAATTTTATAATAAAGCTGTAACGTAAGAAAACGTGGAAAAATTATTTTACGAATGCACTGTATATCAGTATATAGAAGGACGTCATGGGAATGTTGTTTTAGAGGCTAAGTGTGACATGCTAAAGTACTGTAAATGTAAAATAAACTTTCCAAAACTGTCCCCCTAAAATACTCAGACAGACAATGAAAGCAGAACACCATTACTTTATTGTGGAAAAAAAGCAACATTGGGAAAGTTTATTCTGGCGCATCGTTTAAGGAAAGGCTACAAATCTTGATCATTTATACAAATACAACAACTTTCAAAAAATAAAACTTTAATTTAGTAAACTCTCCGAGTGCTCTGTGAGTATGATTCAGCAATACAACCCACCGCTTGAAATCCCTGAGCAGAGAGACAGAATGAAACACTTATTTCCATCTTCATTCATACTATAATTTGTTCATAAACAATTTATACACAAGAGAAATTAGCACAACTTGTGATGGGGGGTTGTGGGAGTGGGGTGGAAGGTGTGAAGGTAGAATAGTTTATTGTGATAACCTAGTTCAACATTTCACTATAACAGACAAATAGACATGGTGACCATAGCTATATACAACACAGTGTTGTACAGTGTTGTGCTGTATGGTCAAGACCATCACAATCGTCAGCACTGTAACAACCAGTAAGACCATCCAGCTAGAGCCAGACACATTGCCATGCTGTGACTCCAATACTGGCAGACAGACATGAGAACAGAGGTTACGTACAGAGTGGAACAGGGCTCATACATTTTTTTGTTCAAGAAAGAACAAGGCAACTATCAGACTACTAACTTCATAAAGCACTGGATATGATCTTGGATGGATGGGGTGACTGAAGTTAAGTGGACAGCAAAAGAAATGGCAATGCTTTAATACTTTTGACTTTTTGGTAGCCATTGAATGTATTGTCTATGATGAACTTAGTTTTTTTAAATCAAATGCAATATCTTAGCATAATCAAGATACACCTGTCAGAAAATGGTGTTAGGAATCAAATAGCTGTATAATATTGTTTTTCAGTCATATTACAAGGCAAAGTCTTCCAGACAAACGTGTACAGGTATATCACATTTCTTGAAGGGAAATGAATCAATATTTATCTTACGAACTTCCTTCAACATACATTTAAAAAGATAACACAGTACCAGCTGGTTTATATGCCAAGATAACGCAAAGAAATAACTTACAAATATTAAACCGCCCGGTGGCTGTGGGCTTCTTTACAATAAACATAAATGTCATAGCGGGATCATCTCCAAAATACTTTTTCTTCCTTCCAAATGTAAGATACAGTTGATAAACGGTGGTAAATGTTTTAATGACAAGCACCAAGTAGATGTTAATTACACATAATATATACAAAATGGATGTTTAAGACCGAGAAGAGTGAGAGAACATTATGTTTTGATACTATGGAAAAGACTTAATATCTTACAGATACTGAACCTGCTGGGCACTGACCTTCCCTTGCAAGTCAGACTATTGTCTCCATTATAATGTATGTGGCTTTTAACTGTATATATTAAACTTCATGTATACATACAAATAAAATAACATTTACATTTTCAAAGCAATATTACATAAAAAGATTCCCTCAGACAAACTAAAGCTGTGCATTGTTATGTAAAGGAGTGCATCAATTAGACAGCTATTTTGGTTAGGAGATTTCAGTCATCAGTAATGGCTTCCGACTGTCCTCTAATCATGTCTGAAGACAGGTCATCAGTATGAATCACGAAGGAAGGGGAAGTCCTCAGTTCTCTGGTAATGTCCAAACCTCCAGCTAGCATGCCAACTTATAGGGGCTAATGTTAGTACCATCGGAAGTTAGTTGGCCATTTCCTTTCATAACACATTACTTTCCTCTAAGACAAATATCCAAGGACACATGAGTAGCCTACACAGGAGCCATGTGATGTCTCTCTATGAAACAACAAGCTTAGTGAAGGAATGTGAAATTCTCTGCTACATTTACATGGAATAGTTTCACACCTTCAATTAGAAAGGTATAATAGAGTTTGCAAATAATGACAGACATTTCCTTCAGTTCAAAGTCATTTCACCTTTCCCTCTGACAAATGTATTGGCATTTTATTTCACAACTACCACTGTTTTTTGGCAACAATATTCTATGGATCTATATCTTTAAGGGTGGGAAATACTCTGAGCTCTCCATGACTGTTACATGAGGGCAGGTGTCCCATTTATAAGGTATCACATTGTTTTATCTTGTGGAAGTGTTATTTATAAGTCTATTAGTGGGTTCCCTTTTTATCACTCAATGATGCTCAACAATCTGCTACATATCGTTTGCAGGCATGGTGCTGTAGGTCTCAATGTCCAACAACATGTCAAATCAGTGAAATCTCATAGGCAATCAGAATCAATAATTAATCAACACTGACCTCCACTAGTTGCCTATTGGGCAAAAAACGGTTTCCATGTCATTTCCACCTCCAAATTCTATGTGATGACGTTGAATCAACGTGGATAACAGATTGGATTTGAAAATAGTTAACGTAAGGCAATTGTCTTATTTTCACTCAGCATTTTACTTAAATCCAATAACATGGTGATTTTGTTGTTGTTGATTTCACATTGAATTCATGTTAGTTGACAACTCAACCAAATGTGAATCAAAACTAGACGTTGAACTGATGTCTGTACCCAGTGGGTGTGTTAAATTTGAGAACAAACCATAACTGACAAAGCTGTAAAGTCCAATACCATGCCACGAGTTCCACTGATATGCACAGAAGCCAATGAACTGACTTCAGACGAAAAACGTAATTAGACGGTGAGTAAAAGTAACTTCTGCTCCACTGCCCCTGCTTCAGAGGGCAGGGCCTTGGGAAGTCTTTTTTCCCTGTCACTCGCACACACTTTTAATCTTGCACTGTCCCAGGACAAACATTGTCCTAAAATAATTTTTAAGCATCTATAACTAATTCAAAACCTAATTAACCACAAAATATCAAGTTTGTACCTATGGCCCACTTCAAGTTAAGTGCTCTGGTCAAGAATCACAGATCCTGGGAGAGCACCCTTTTTGGACAAATTTCCAGAAAGTTATCATCATAAATGTAGCGCTCCTCACAACAGACAGTCACGAGGAGCGTTCTGCTGTCCTCCCCCTTCCTCACCTTCCCAGTCTCTCCTCCCCCCATCCTCTGAGGGTGCAGCAGGCCACTTCTTCCCCAGGCCTGCTGCACAGATGGCTGGCTGGCTGGCTGGAGAGCAAACTCACAGCCCCATGGTCCTGAGGCCCTGTTTCTCCATGATGTTCCACAGCTTGCGCAGGTTGGACTGGGTGATGGTGTCGTCTGGCTTCAGCTGCAGAGCTCGCAGGTAGTTGGTCTCCGCCTCCTGCAGCTTCCCGTTGAGATGGAGAATGGCCCCTAGGTTCATCAGGGCTGCTGGGTACTGGAACACAAGAGCAGGACAGTTCAGTTCAGTTCAGTCATTCTCAGAATCACATCTCACAGAAGGCAACACTGCTTAAAATAATGGTTATCTTTGGTTCTTTATAGCACCATTTCTTCTAGCAGTATAGAAAATCTTTGTTCAAATGTCACTCTCAATGGTCTCTTCAGTAATCGCAGACACTAACAGTCAGAGATGGATATGAAGGGGAGTGAGTATGTGGTTGGGGGTGGAGTAGAGTGCTGAGAGCACAGTTAGACCTATTGAAGCAGTAGCAGAAGTGGCAGGAGAGTAACAGTCTCCTACAGTACAACTCAGTCAGACCCCCCAGAGCTGTTAGCTCATTCAAACATTTTATTAACCTCCCACTAACAGCCTCTGTTTTGACTGTGGAATTAATTGCATAGATCATATATAATGTTACAACATCCCAAGGCTGACAGCCATAAAAAGATGTTTGGATATAAATAATGCAAGTTATGTCATATCTACTTAGTTTATGAATCTAGACTTGGTCGGATACATTATTTAATAAGGAAAGCACTTCTCGAAAGAGACGGCATGACAGTCCACTAACAAGTCCTGAGAAAATATTGATAGGACAACGATTAAAGTTTAAATAAAGTAGCAGAACAGTTTTAATCACATAGAAATTGCTGGGGTTGTTTGACTAGAATGGAGCCATTTTATTGCCTGAAACCAAGCTCTACCTCAATACAGAATACTCAATCCTCTTTATCGTACAGGCCTACTCAACATGCTTTCAGTTGACCTATTACAATAATGTCTGATTGCCAAAACAGAGGACAAATGTCATGATACTGTAGGTTAATTCAGTCAGCCAATAGGATTAAGTAGTCATTTTTCAGACCTTAAACTAAATCTGTCTCAGTTAACAGGACCAATCTCCAAAGTTACACAGCATACTGTGACAGTAGTGATATGCTATTGGACCAGACATCTAGACCGCCCAGGCCATAGTGCCCTTCTCAGGGGGTGGTGTCAGGACTTCTCCATGTCCCTCTGTTCGGGGCTCCACATCTGAACCCAGCTCTTTGAAGTGAGACACATGGATTAATATCTTTTAATGCATTTTCCTGCTGATGCCATGAGGTAAAATACCAGAGTCAGTTCAAGGGATGTGTCACCCGGGATCGTAGGAGAGTAGTGTTCAAATCCCAATCTAAATCAAAACAATCCAGAGCAAAACAAGAGCAAAACAATCCAGAGCAAAACAAGAGCAAAACAATCCAGAGCAAAACAAGAGCAAAACAATCCAGAGCAAAACAAGAGCAAAACAATCCAGAGAGACGTGAGACCAAGGAAGCGTCTCACGTCTCATATTCATTTGGAACATAATTCATTGTACTTGTGTAGTTACGCTACTGTTACAGAGTAATAACACATGGCTTTATGTTATGGTTGACTAATTACTGTTTTGAAAGTAAAGTTCACTTGAGAGCATGTCATGAGAAAGATCAAAATAATTCTAACTAAATAATGACACATACTGGGTGAGTTGCTGAACTGCACATGCATTGATTATTTTCTGATAGTTTTTTCTGATTTGCTATTTGTCAAGTGTAATCTGTCTCAATAAAATTACTAATAACAGTTTGTAAAGTCATAGAATATAATTCTGCTGTTTTTGTGACTTATAAGTAATTATCACACATAGGTATTTGCCTCATGAAACGCCATGTGTTTATGTCATCATGGTTTGACATTTTCACAAATTTCACCAAAAGTTTATAAAAGACTTAATTTCTTCCCCTCAGACCATAAACCACTGTGGAGTAATGCTGCTGCCAATACTGTAGCATGACAGGGGAAACGTGTCTATGAACGGAATGGGAAATGCTGCATGGCAAAGGTTTACACATTTCTAAACGGACCCCACTGTGCACATTAGTATAAACAACAGCGTCTTGGTGATATATTAAAAGTTGACATGAAGAACTTAAATCTCTAGACTCAATTCATGTCCTTAAAACAAAAATAATTTTCACCTTGAATGTTGTAATTGATGAAACAACATCAACTGTGTGGAACAAATAGAAACTGGACTAGTAATTCCAAATCATGTTGTGTGCTAGCTAATAATAGATACAGGCACTGTAACCGCCAAAATAAAGGAAACACCAAACAGAAAATGTCCGAATAGGGCGTTGGGCCACCACGAGACACCAGAACAGCTTCAATGCGCCTTGGTATAGATTCTACAAGTGTCTGGCATCACCATTCTTCCACGAGAAATTCCATCATTTGGTGTTTTGTAGACGCTGTCTCAGGTGCTGCTCCAAAATTTCCCAATTGGGTTGAGATCTGGTGACTGAGTCACACACACACACACACACACACACACACACACACACACACACACACACACACACACACACACACACACACACACACACACACACACACACACACACACACACACACACACACACACAAATATATTTTATATTCATGACATCGTCGCTGCTCACGTTGCTCCCTTTGTGCACTGAGTGCTAGTGTGCATGTGATGTTGGTCCGTATAAACCGTATTGCAACCTGGATATAGACCGTCCATGAATCAAAGTATGCAATGTGAGTTGATGTAAAGAATATTTACTGGTCTGTGGTGTGTAATGAGGAGCAACCAGACACCACAGTTGACATATTTATGAAACTGACTGAAAAAGAAAATGACTTGTAAAAACTGTTAAATCTCTGTGGATTGATGAGAAATTGAAAAATGTTATGGTTGAGAAGGATGAGGCAAAAAGAATGGCAAATAAGTCTGGCTGCATAACTGATTGGCAAACCTACTGCAAATTGAGAAATCATGTGACAAAACAGAACAAAACGAAGAAGAAACTACACTATGAAACTAAGATAAATTATATAAAGAATGATAGTAAAATGCTTTGGAGCACCTTAAATTATTGGGAAAAAAAGGCAAACTCAACTCCCTCATTCATTGAATCAGATAACTCATTCATCACAAAACCCACTGATATTGTCAACTACTTTAAGGATTTTTTCATTGGCAAGATTAGCAAATTTAGGCATGACATGCCAGCAACAAATGCCGAACCTACACATCCAACTATTGTAATTTTGAATTCCATAATCTCGAATTCAGAGTGTGGAAGAGGTGAAAAAATTATTGTTGCCTATCAACAATGACAAGTCACCTGGATCTGACAACTTAGATGGAAAATGACTGAGGATGATAGCGGACGATATTGCCACTCCTATTTGCCATCTCTTTCAATCTAAGCCTACAGTAATTATGTGTGTCCTCGGGCCTGGAAGGAAGGAAAAGTCATTCCGCTACTCAAGAAAATAAAGCACCTTTTACTGGCTGAAATAGCCAACCAATCAGCCTGTTACCAACCCTTAGTAAACTTTTGGAGAGAAAAAATGGTTTGACCGGATACAATGTTATTTTACAGTACATAAAAGCAAATTTTTTAGGGAAGGGCATTCAACATGCATGGCACTCAGACAAATGACCGATGATTGGCTGAGAGAAATTGATCATCTAAAGATTGTGGGAGCTGTTTTGTTAGACTTCAGTGCGGCTTTTGACATTATCAACCATAGTATGCTGCTGGAAAAATCTATATGTTATGGCTTTACTGCTATACTGTGGATTGAGAGTTACCTTTCTAACAGAACACAGAGGGTTTCTTTAATGGTAGCCTCTCCAACATAATCCAGGCAGAATCAGGCATTCCCAAGGGCAGGATGGTGGCAAAATTGCTGTTATAACGTTTATCCAGTGTATCTATGCATTTAACTAAAGTCACAATGTACTAATGTGACTTGCTCCCTCTGCTAGAACACTCCCCTTTGTCTAAGTGACTGACTCATGGTTCTGGACTTAAGGTCAAATTTAGCAGTAGACTGGACTAAGCTCTGAGAGACGAGCAAGACAAATGGTTTCGGTTCCTTTTAGAAACAGTGTCGAGACAATGAGCATTTAGAAATGGCGTGACATTTATCAACAAGACCTCACCACAGGCCAACCGCAGCTTCTCATAGTCCTTTGGCTGTACATTGGGGTCACCAACCAGTGCTTCCTCACGGCTATTGTTCTGTTTGGTTGTCACACCACCCAAAGGGGGGTTGTACTTTTATAATAAAAACCTTTTGAGAGATTGTTAACCGCTCCAGAATTGCAATTCTTTAATAAAAGTTGTTGTTTGAAGAATCTACAGTCTCTCTTCTTTTCTGGTTAGAATTTCCATGACAGTAGCTATCTAGGCCCCTTACTTTTTTTCAATCTTTACTAATGACCTGCGTCACTCAACATTATACACATCAGCTACTACAGAGAGTGAAATCACTGCAACACTTAACAAAGAGCTGCCGTCAGCTTCAAAACGAGTGGCAATAAATAAGTTAGTCTTAAATATTTACAAAACGAAAATAATTTTATTTTTAAAATACAATTTAAAAGATAAATTCTCGTTAATCCAACCACAGTGTCCGATTTCAAAAAAGCTTTTCGGCGAAAGCAGAACATATCATTATGTTAGGTCAGCAACTAGTCACAGAAAGCATACAGCGATTTTCCAACCAAAGAGAGGAGTCACAAAAAGCAGAAATATTGATCAAATTAATCACTAACCTTTGATATTCTTCATCAGATGACACTCCCAGGACAACATGTTACACAATACATGTATGTTTTGTTCGATCAAGTTCATATTTATATCCAAAAACCTCAGTTTACTTTTGGCTTTGCCTCCAAAGCATCCCGTGAATTTGCACAGAGCCACATCAAATCACAGAAATACTCATAATAAACATTAAGAAAAGATACAAGTGTTATTCACAGATTTAAAGATATACTTCTCCTTAATGCAACCGCTGTGTCAGATTTCAAAAAAACTTTACGGAAAAAGCAAACCATGCAATAATCTGAGTACAGCGCTCAGAGACCAACACAAACCAAGAAGATATCCGCAATGTTGGAGTCAACATAAGTCAGAAATAGCATTATAAATATTCACTTACCTTTGATGATCTTCATCAGAATGCACTCCCAGGAATCCCAGTTCCACAATAAATGATTGATTTGTTCCATAAAGTCCATCATTTATGTCCAAATTCCTCCTTGTTGTTCCTGCGTTCAGTACACAATCTAAACTCACGACGCGCGGGCAGGTCCAGGCAAAAATTCAGACGAAAAGTCATATTACAGTCCGTAGAAACATGTCAAACGAAGTATAGAATCAATCTTTAGGATGTTTTTAACTTAAATCTTCAATAATGTTCCAACCGGAAAATTCCTTTGTCTGTAGAAAAGCAACGCTCTCACGTGAACGAGCGTGATGAGCTCAAAGCATTCTGCCAGACCTCTGACTCATTCCCCTCTCATTCGGCCCCACTTCACAGTAGAAGCATCAGACAAGGTTCTAAAGACTGTTGACATCTAGTGGAAGCCTTAGGAAGTGCAACATGACCCATATCCCACTGCATCTTCAATAGGGAATGAGTTGAACAACCACCAACCTCAGATTTCCCACTTCCTGGATGGATTTTTTTCTCAGGTTTTTGCATGCCATATGAGTTCTGTTATACTCACAGACATCATTCAAACAGTTTTAGAATCTTCAGAGTGTTTTCTATATAAATATACTAATAATATGCATATATTAGCAACTGTGACTGAGTAGCAGGCAGTTTACTCTGGGCACGCTTTTCATCCAAACGTGAAAATGCTGCCCCTATCCATAACAAGTTAAACCCCCTATCCTCTACTGCTTTCTCGGGAAAAGACCCAGATCCCCATGATTTGCAAGAAGAGGTGGAGAAAAAGGGGCCAAAGGGCAGGCTGCCTTCTGAGAATTCGTAGGCGATCGAATAAACCCCCACTTCCTTCCATTCTGCTAGCAAATGTGCAATCTTTGGACAATAAAATAGATGACCTACGCGCAAGATTAAACTACCAACGGGACATTCAAAACTGTAATATCTTATGCTTCAAGGAGTCATGGCTGAACAACGACACTAATCAACATACAGCTGGCTGGTAATACGCTGCACCGGCAGGATAGAACAGCGGCGTCTGGTAAGACAAGGGGTGGCGGACTATGTATTTTTGTAAATAACAGCTGGTGCACGATATCTAAGGAAGTCTCAAGCTATTGCTCTCGCCTGAGGTAGAGTATCTCATGATAAACTGTAGACCACACTAGCTACCTAGAGAGTTTTCATCTGTATTTTTCGTAGCTGTTTTACATACCACCACACTAAGCACTAAGACAGCATTGAATGAGCTGTATTCTGCCATAAGCAAACAAGAAAACACTCACCCAGAGGAGGCGCTCCTAGTGGCCAGGGACTTTAATGCAGGGAAAATGTAAATCCGTTTTACCAAATTTCTATCAGCATGTTAAATGAGCAACCTGGACCACCTTTACTCCACATACAGAGACGCATACAAAGCTCTTCCTCGCCCTTATTTTGGTAAATCTGACCATAATTCTATCCTTCTGATTCCTGCTTTAAAAGCAAAAATTAAAGCAGGAAGCACCAGTGGCTAGATCAATAAAAAAGTGGTCAGATGAATCAGATGCTAAGCTACAGGACTGTTTTGAGAGCACAGACTGGAATATGTTCCGGGATTCCTTCGATGGCATTGAGGAGTACACCACTTCATTCATTGGCTTCATCAATAAGTGCATCGATGATGTCGTCCCCACAGTGACCGTACGTACATACCCCAACCAGAAGCCATGGATTACAGGCAACATCCGCACTAAGCTAAAGGCTAGAGCTGCCGCTTTCAAGGAGTGGGACACTGACCCGGAAGCTTATAAGAAATCCTGCTATGCCCTCCGGCGAACCATCAAACAGGCAAAGCATCAATACAGGACTAAGATCGAATTGTACAACACCGGCTATGATGATCTTCGGATCTGGCAGGGCTTGCAAACCATTACAGACTACAAAGGAAAGCACAGCCGAGAGCTGCCCAGTGACACGAGCCTACCAGACGAGCTAAACTACTTCTATGCCCGCTTCGAGGCAAATAACACCGAAACATGCATGAAAGCACCAGCTGTTCTGGAAGACTGTGTGATCACGCTCTCCTCAGGCGATGTGAGTAAGACCTTTAAACAGGTCAAGATTCAGAAGGCCGCAGGGCCAGATGGATAACCAGGAAGTGTACTGCGAGCATGCGCTGAACAACTGGCAAATGTCTTCATTGACATTTCCAACCTCTCCCTGTCCGAGTCTGTAATACCAACGTTTTAAGCAGACCACCATAGTGCCTGTGCCCAAGAACACTAAGGTAACCTGCCTAAACGACTACCAACAAGTAGCTCTCACGTCTGTAGCCATGAAGTGCTTCAAAAGGCTGGTCATGGCTCACATCAACACCATTATCCCAGAAACCCTAGACGCACTCAAATTTGCATATCGCCCCAAAAGATCCACAGAGGATGCATCTCTATTGCACTCCACACTGCCCGCTCCCACCTGGATAAAAGGAACACCTAAGTGAGAATGCAATTCATTGACTACAGCTCAGCCTTCAACACCATACTGCCCTCAAAGCTAATCAATAAGCTAAGGACCCTGGGACTAAACACCTCCCTCTGCAACTGGATCCTGGACTTCCTGACAGGCCGCCCCCGGGTGGTAAGGGCAGGTAACAACACATTCGCCATGCTGATCCTCAACACAGGGGCCCCTCAGGGGTGCGTGCTCAGTCCCCTCCTGTACTCCCTGTTCACTCAAGGCTCCACGGCCAGGCACGACTCCGACACTATCATTAAGTTTGCCGATGACACAACAGTGGTAGGCCTGATCACCGACAACGACGAGACAGCCTATAGGGAGGAGGTCAGAGACCTGGCCGTGTGGTGCCAGGACAACAACCTCTCCCTCAACATGATCAAGACAAAGGAGATGATTGTGGACTACAGGAAAAAGTGGACCGAGCATGCCCCCATTCTCATCGATGGGGCTGCAGTGGAGCAGGTTGAGAGCTTCAAGTTCCTTGGTGTCCACATCACCAACAAACTAACATGGACCAAGCACCCCAAGACAGTCGTGAAGAGGGCACGACAAAACCTATTTCCCATCAGGAGACTGAAAAGATTTGGTATGGGTCCTCAGATCCTCAAAAGGTTCTAAAGCTGCACCATCGAGAGCATCCTGACTGGTTGCATCACTGCCTGGTATGGCAACTGCTCAGCCTCCGTCCGCAAGGCACTACAGAGGGTATTGCGAACGGCCCAGTACATCACTGGGGCTAAGCTTCCTGCCATCCAGGACCTCTATACAAGGCGGTGTCAGAGGAAGGCCCTAAAAATTGTCAAAGAATCCAGCCACCATAGTCATAGACTGTTCTCTCTGCTACCGCATGGCAAGCGCCAAGTCTAGGTCCAAGAGCCTTCTAAACAGCTTCTACCCCCAAGCTATAAGACTCCTGAACACCTAATCAAAAGACCACCCAGACTATTTGCAATGCCCCCCAGTACATCACATTTACACCGCTGCTACTCTCTGCTGTTATCATCTATGCATAGTCACTTTAATAACTCTACCTACAGTGGGTCCTCCTTTAAAAGTTATGTCATACTGCAGCACATCTTGCGGGCTGCTGCAGCATTCTATGGCACATTATTTCATTGTCAGCCATTTTTACGTTAATGGAAGTTAGTGCTAGTTTGACCACCAGAGGGCATCTTTGAGAAGCATTTGATATTCTCCCATATTGGCATTACACGAGAATTTAAAACATTTTTTGTAATAGCATAGTACATGGGATTGATTAAGAAATTTGGCTTAGTTATTTTGATTAATATTATGGTATTTCTATTCTGAGAACAACGAAAAACAAAACTCTCAGGGTTTACGTTAGGATGGAATGGAAAATATTGCGCTGTACAACGTGACAGTCGGGAGAAGGCTACAGCATAAGAGGATTGGAGGATTCGAAATTAATATCTCAGGGGCATAACATTTTCACACCCTAATTGTAGTGTAACCAATACTCATTTTGCCTATGGTAGGCCTACAGTATATATACAAATATTTTTTTAAATGACGTGACAATAAATACATTTATAGGATTGGAGGACTCTAAATTAATATCTAAGGGACATTTTCCGTTAGGATCTGTGAGAATATCTAAGGGGCTTCTATATAATTCTAAATTAATTAATATATATATATTTTTTTTTTTTTTTTGGGGTGGATCAGCTTAATATTGCGGAAAGAATGTTGCTTCCAATGTAATTGTCTGCATCATTTCCAATCCCCCATATTTTTTTGGGTAAATATATATATCCATACACGCATGCATACATATATACATATATACATACACATACCTATATAGACATACATACTTTTTTAAAGAATATACCTTTATTATTATTCCCCGCAACCCTACCACCGCTCCCCCAATTGGAGTAAACTAATAAACACTTCTGCTTTTACCTTCAATTTATACATCTTATACCTATTTTACAGACACAGACTACTTTATAATAGTTCTCTCTTGTTTGTTCTTAGTCCTTCCTCTATTTCTGTTGTCCATCCAATTTTATTTCCACTTGTAACTGTGCTATTTCACAAAAGCTCCGCACCTATACACATTTCACAGATCCCGTATGCCCTACATTGTTTATCTTGTTATTAGTCCCACCCTTCAGTTCCACTCAACCCTTCCCATCTATCTTCCAACATCATCCATTTCGGATTTTTATTTGCCATATATTTTTCAACTGTGCTGTGATGCTTCACAAAAGATTTGAACCTTCCTATTCTCATAGCTTCTACAGATTGTAAATTAAAAATAAACATTTTTGCTAAAATAATTATTATATTATTGATTGATTGACTATGGCTTTTCAAATCCCCCAGTATTGCTATCTGTAGCGTTAGTTCTAGGCAAATGTTGCAATTCTTCAGCCATTCCTGGACCTGTGACCAAAAACGAGCTACATATGGACAATACCAAAATAAATGATCTAATGACTCTGCCTCCTCACAACAGAATCTGCAGAGCTGGGAAGATTGTATACCCCATATATATAACATTCTATTAGTTGCAAGAATTTTGTACAGTAATTTAAATTGAAAAATTCGAAGTTTTGAATCCGGCGTTGTTTTGCGTATCAATTCATAAACCATGTGCCATGGAATGGGTACATCGAAAATCTCTTCCCAACTATTTTGCAATTTATATGGCACAGCTGTCAGTTTTTTGGTCCTTAAATGAAATTGGTATATGTTTTTATTTATCACACTTTTCTTTAACCATTTATGTTCTTTAATACAGGGCCGACATACAAGTTCCTTACTTTTTTCCCCTTCTACTTGCCTCTTCCATTTTTGTGGTAATGCTGCAATTAATTGGTTGTAATTTTGGGTAGAGCAGACATTTCCATATGTCTGTGTTAGCTGCATGTGTGACATAACTCCACCAGTCCTATTTATGATATCATTCACAAAAATTATACCTTTTTTAAACATTTCTTCGATAAATACAGTTTTTTTATCAATTACTATATTTGAATTTAACCACAATATTTGTTGTACTATTTGTTCCGTCCTTTCAGGTGGATTAAACTGAAATTGCAACCAACTTTCTAAGGCTTGTTTAAAAAATAAGGATATTTTGGAGATTATTTCCTTTTCAAACAACCGAAAGTGAGCAGGTGTAATCTGAATAAAGGGAAAAAGGCCCTTCTTGAACATAGGATGAGACATTCGTACCAATTTACTAGAGAACCAGTTTGGATTTAAGTATAACTTTTGTATGACTGATGCCTTTAGTGAGAGGTCTAATGCTTTAATATTTAATAATTTCTGCCCTCCGAATTCATATTCGTTATATAAATAGGCCCTTTTAATTTTATCTGGCTTGCCGTTCCAAATAAAATGGAATATTTTTTGTTCATATAATTTAAAAAGCAGGTCACTAGGTGTAGGCAAAACCATAAGCAAATAGGTAAACTGTGATATGACTAAAGAGTTAATCAGGGTGATTTTTCCACAAATAGACAAGTATTTTCCTTTCCATGGTAACAAGATCTTATCTATTTTTGCTAACTTTCTATAAAAATTTATTGGAGTGAGATCATTTCTTTCTTTTGGGATTTTTATACCGAGTATGTCCACATCTCCGTCAGACCATTTAATTGGTAAACTACATGGCAATATAAAATGTGTATTTTTTAGTGATCCAATACGTAATATGGTACATTTATCATAATTTGGTTTTAATCCAGAGAGGATAGCAAAGGTATCTAGATCCTCTATGAGGCCGTGGAGAGACTCTAGTTGTGGTTTTAAAAGAAAACATGAATCATCAGCGTACAATGACACCTTAGTTTTTAAGCCACGGATTTCTAATCCATTAATATTAATGTTTGATCTAATTTTAACAGCTAACATTTCGATGGCAATAATAAATAGATATGCCGATAGTGGACAACCTTGTTTTACTCCTCTAGATAGTTTAAAACTTTCTGAGATGTAGCCATTATTTACTATTTTACACCTAGGGTTACTATACATAATTTTAACCCATTTTATAAGAGATTCCCCAAAATTGAAATATTCTAGGCATTTATATATAAACTCCAGTCGTACTTTATCAAAAGCCTTTTCAAAATCAGCTATGAAAACCAGACCTGGTGTCCCCGATATTTCATAGTGTTCTATTGTTTCCAGTACTTGCCTTATATTATCTCCAATGTATCGTCCATGTAAAAAACCTGTCTGATTAGGATGAATAATATGACAAAACTTTTTTTATTCTATGCGCCAAGCATTTTGCTAGGATTTTTGCATCACAACACTGAAGTGTAAGAGGTCTCCAATTTTTTAATTGGACTGGATCTTTATATATACCACTTGGGTCCTGTTTCAGTAATAACGATATCAGACCTTCTTGTTGCGTGTCTGATAATCTACCATTTATATAGGAGTGGTTAAAACAAGCTAATAATGGTCCTTTGAGTATATCAAAAAAAGTTTTGTATACTTCCACTGGTATGCCATCCAGCCCTGGAGTTTTCCCATCCTTAAAGGCCCCAATTGCATCAAGCAGTTCCTCCTCTGTAATTTGGCCTTCACATGAGTCTTTCTGTACAGATGTTAATTTTACATTATTAATAGGATAAAAATCCATACAATTAGTTTCAGTTAGTGGAGATGGAGGAGCCTGAAACGAAAACATATTCTTAAAGTACTTTACTTCCTCTTTCAAAATATCATTTGGTGAATCATGCGTGACTCCATCATTTGTAACAAGTTTTAATACATTTTTTTTGGTAGCATTTCTATATTGAAGATTGAAAAAGAATTTGGTGCATTTTTCCCCATATTCCATCCAGTTCGCTTTATTTTTATAATATATTACACTGGATCTTTCTTGAATAAGTTCCTCCATTTCTTTTTGTTTTTCCTCTAACTTATTCTGTGCCTCTATGGTACCGTTTTTATTGCTATCTAACTGTACTGTTAGTCCTTCAATTTCCTTTGTTAATATGGACTCTTTTGATCTAAATTCCCTTTGTTTTATAGATGAGTACTGAATTGCATGGCCTCTAAAGGCACACTTAAAAGTGTCCCATACAATAAGGGGATCTGCTGTACCTATGTTATGTCTGAAAAAGTCAGTTATAAAATCTTCTGTCCTAGTTCTAAACAATTTATCATCTAGTAGACTTTGATTAAATTTCCAATATCCTCGCCCACGTGGAAATTCTGTAAGAGAAATATATATGCCAATTATGTGATGATCCGACCGCATTCTGTCCCCTATCAACACTTTTTTAACTTTTGGTGCCAGAGAGAATGGTATAAGAAAGTAGTCAAGACGACTAGCTTGATTCAGCCTCCGCCATGTATATCTCACTAAATCAGGGTATTTAAGTCTCCATATATCCACTAATTCCAATATATCCATGACATTCATGATTTCCTTAAGTGCCTGAGGGTGATAGTTTGTAGTGTGATTTCCTTTCCGGTCTATAGAGGTATTTAAGACCGTATTAAAATCTCCCACTATAATAATAGAGTCTAGTGTTGCTTGTAGAGTTGATAAATTCTTATATATATTTTCAAAGAAGCTTGGATCATCATTATTCGGACCGTATAGGTTAACAAGCCATATTTGTTTATTGTCCAATAACATATTTAAAATAATCCATCTACCTTGAGGATCTGTTTGGACAATTTGCACATTTGGATCAAAATTATTGTTAATTAAAACCATCACCCCTTTTGAATTTATTTGCCCATGGGAGAAATATATTTTGCCCCCCCAGTTCTTTTTCCACAAAACTTCATCTAAAACTGTTGAATGGGTTTCCTGTAAACAATAGATATTATAATCCTTCTCTTTTAGCCAGGTAAATACTGATCGTCTTTTCTTATTATCTGCTAAGCCATTACAATTGTAACTGGCTATACTTATTTCACCACTTACCATAATGAGACACACCTTTCATTCTTTTAATCAGAATATATTTTTGTAAACGTACTATTAAAAAGTAACATAATGATTGAGTGTCTATATAGTTGTACCATGATATTTGCATTTCTACTAAGTAAACCTCCAATTGGTCCCTACTATTCCACCCGCCAAAAGGCCTCATCTCGAGATGGCTTGTCATCCCAATGCCCGGCAGACCACCCTCGACCCCCTGTATCCCATAGCCCTGAACCGACTGGGATCCATTCTTTGAAAAGAGCATACAGTGCCATTTACCGAATTGAAGAAGATCAATTACCATATGCATTTCCATTGCCCTCACCTCGATTTGTATTATATATATCTGTGGATCATCCTCTATTGTCCCTAACATCTTTTACTTCTTCCTTCGCAACAGTTGTGGGATACACACATACACCCACACACACTCAGCCCTTACCCCCACACAACCATAAGCTCACTTTCTCAACAATTGCACCATCCCAGAGCCCAACTCAAGATGGGTCATGATTTACAAATGCACTTGCAGTTGCAGCTGCATGAGAAGGCCTGCAAGACCGCACAAAAAATTAGCAAAAATTGAGAGATTTATTTACCATTGTCATATCCTAGATAATGGAGGTCAAATGTACACCTTATTCCTGAAACACCCACAATACGGCCACCCGTCATGACCATGTCCCCACGCATCTCCATGCAGTCCGACTTTGATTTTGTGCCGCCAGGGCCACAATAATATACCTCCTCTCTGAATGTCCGAGTGTGACCCCCTCCCCATGGGTTACTGCAGCTAGTGTTGCCAGCACTGCCACTGCCTGGGTGGGGGCACCCCACCGGAATCCCCACCGGCTAGGTACAAGGTCGTCAAGGTTCTCATTAGCAGCTTTGAGAATTTCCTTGTATATTATGCTCTCCCTTTATGGGGCTTTGGCTTTGCAGGACCAACCCTGCCAAGCAGGCTCAGAATCTTGAGGGGGCAGTGCTGCTCTTGGTCTCTGACCTCATTTTAGCTGCATACAGACCGCTTACAGCGGGCACATAAAACAGTTAGGGACTTCTCCTTAGTATCTGGGTCATTCAGGTGGGTGTCTAGGGTATAGTGCCATGGACCGTACCATTAAAATAGGATAATAAATAATTAGATATAATTTATAAAAAAATAAATAAAAAATGTAGTTCTCCATGGTAGGACAATAAATAAATAAGACGTATAATTCATTATAAAAGTATATCCATCATCTGAACAACATTGAAAGCCCTCTCATACCCGGCTCACAGCAATACATTGGCTCTGGGATATGCAACCATTTCAGTACTCACTCACTCAACTTTCCAAACATAACAAATAAAATAAAAAATAAACACAAACCATACCATCCACACATACTGTGCCTTCTGTTTACTTAGTTTTTATCTTCACTATGTTGAATTAGTGCTTGTGTGTTCAATTAGTTATATGTGAAGATTTATAGAAAAGCTATATTTTTTATTGTATTGTTACAATCAGTAACCGGGCTTGAATTGTGTTTATTTCCCTCGTCTATGAGAACTTTGTAATTTTTAAAATAACCATGGAGTAGTCTTTGTGTCTCTGAACAACTGGTTATCAATACATAGTTTATCAACGACGAGAGCTACTCGTTTCGCTTTTAATCTATTTTCTTTGAAAATTGGATACAGAACTTTGCGCCGTTCTGCAATTTCCTTCGGAAACTGATCATTCATGCCAATTTTGGTCCCAGCAAGTCTTTTACCCAGGCTTTTAACCATTATTTTATCTTTAAATGAAGCAAATTTGGCAACGATTGGGCGTTCGTACCTCTGCCCTCTCTGTCCGAAGCGGTGAACGCGTTCAAGTTGGATTTTGTCGATAACTTCGCGTGGAATCTGAAGCGCTGTAAGGAGGAACTCTCTAACTATAGATTCAGGAACTTCTCCTTCTTTTTCTTGGATACCTGTAAGTACCAAATTCTCTCTCATGGATCTAGTTTGTATGTCCAGTAAGGTTTCCTTCAGAACGGTGTTCTCCTTTTTAATTCCATTCATTTCGGTTTCAATCTTATTGACTGTCCCTTTTAGCGCGTGTGTTTGCTTCTCCAATGTCGCAGCTTTTTCATCACTCATCTCTAGGCTTGCCTTCAACTCTTTTATATCCTTACTAACTAATTCAAGTATACCCAGTTTGTCATTTATTGATTTTAACAGATCGGTTTCGACCTTTACCATTCCCGGTGGTGAGAATATTAAATCATCAGTGTCTGTAGAAGAGTCACGTTTTCGTTTTGTAATCGGTTCCCCTGTCTTACTCTCCGTCATGTTTGGTTGTTGCCTGTTTTCGTAATATTTGTCGATAAATGTCTCTAGTTTTAGGATTTGTTTTGTGTTATTGTCCAGATTGAAGGTTATCACTCACCAGATTAAGTAGTGCTAATATTTTAGTCTAATTTAGCAGATATTTCGAATATTATGTTTTATCTTGAGGTGCTCTACATAAATCCCTTCAGTCCGCCATTACCCTTACGTTACCTTTACGTCATACCTGGGCGGAGAATTATAAATTAATTAATATTAATAATAATCACTTTGTTTAAAAAGTAACGATATTTTGGAGATTTCGTTTCCCATTAACCTAGAGAAAAAGGCAATTCTTGAACATGTGGTGAGACATTCTCACTATTTTGTAAATAAAGCCAATTTGTTACTTAGAATTATTTATTTCTGGAGAAATCTAATTTTATTATTTAGCAGAGATCACTTGCTTATATTCCGTCAACAAATATATTTTAAAAATATCATGGAATATTAATAATTTCTCCATCCTTGTCTCAGAGCAGCGCGAAACGGTTCTGAAATAGACGTCCACAGCGGGAAGGCAATATATAACGATATTTGAGATTATTTCGTTTTTTTAAAAAGACAGTGAGCGAAATATAGCCCTGCTAATAGCCTTAATGAGGCTGTACAACGTGACCATGTGTGTTTGAACGAGTATTTACCAGTAAGCAACAATTTGTTTGCCTTCATTAGACAACTTTGTTCCAATATTTCTGTATTTCAGTGATATTTATTCCCATAGTAATTTGTAATGGATCCATAACTAAATCAACATCTGCATTTTGAGTATTTTTATCATTATTTTATTAATGAAAGCATAAAGATGCTGATGAAGAAATACAGTACTGTACAGCATAAGCTTTTACATTGTCATGGCCGATGCTGGAAGAAGACCAAGGTGCAGTGTGGTGAGCGTACATTTTCCTTTTGATTTAAAATGTCGCCAACAAAACAACAAACGAAAGAAACAACCGTGAAGCTTACAGGGCATTAGTGCCACAAACACAGTTAACTACCCACACTGAAAGGAGGGAAAAATGGCTACCTAAGTATGGTTCCCAATCAGAGACAACGATAGACAGCTGTCCCTGATTGAGAACCATACCCGGCCAAAACATAGAAATAAAGAAACATAGAAAACAAAACATAGAATGCCCACCCCAAATCACACCCTGACCAACCCAAATAGAGACATAAAAAGGATCTCTAAGGTCAGGGCGTGACAGTACCCCCCCCCCCCCCCAAAGGTGCGGACTCCGGCCGCAAAACGTGAACCTATAGGGGAGGGCCTGGGTGGGCATCTATCCGCGGTGGCTGCTCAGGTGCGGGACGCAGACCCCGCTCCACCTCTGGCTCACCCCACTTTGGTGGCACCTCTGGTGCGGGGACCCTCGTCGCCGACCCCGGACTGGGGACCCTCGTAGCTGGCCCCGGACTGGGGACCCTAGCTGCGGGCCCCGGACTGGGCACCCTCGCTGCGGGCCCCGGACTGGGCACCCTCGCTGCGGGCCCCGGACTGGGCACCCTCGCTGCGGGCCCCGGACTGGGGACCGTCGCTGGAGGTTCCGGACTGGGGACCGTCGCTGGAGGCTCCGGACTGGGGAACGTCGCTGGAGGCTCCGGACTGGGGAACGTCGCTGGAGGCTCCGGACTGGAGGCCGTCGCTGGAGGCTCCGGACTGGAGGCCGTCGCTGGAGGCTCCGGACTGGAGAACGTCGTTGGAGGCTCCGTGCCATGGATCGTCACTGGAGGCTTCTTGCCATGGATCATCACTGGAGGCTTTGTGCCATGGATCATCACTGGAGGCTTCGTGCCATGGATCATCACTGGAGGCTTCTTTCCATGGATCATCACTGGAGGCTTCTTTCCATGGATCATCACTGGAGGCTTCTTTCCATGGATCATCACTGGAGGCTTCTTGCCATGGATCATCATTGGTGGCTTCTTGCCATGGATCATCATTGGTGGCTTCTTGCCATGGATCATCACTGGAGTGAGGAGATGTATGGGCAGTCTGGTACGTGGAGCTGCCACAGGGCTCACCAGGCTGGGGAGACATACAGGAGGCCTGGTTCTGGGGACAGGCATAGGATACACTGGGCCGTGGAGGCGCACTGGAGGTCTTGAGCGTAGAGCATGCACAACCCGTCCTGGCTGGATGGTTATTTTCGCCCTGCAGCTGCGAGGCGCTGGCACAGGACGCACTGGGCTGTGCAGACGCACCGGAGACACAGTGCGCAGAGCCGGCGCAGGATATCCTGGGCCGTGGAGACGCACTGGAGGCCAGATGCGCTGAACCGGCACCTTCCGTCCTGGCTGGATGCTCACTCTAGCCCGTCCAATGCGGGGAGCTGGAATGTAGCGCACCGGGCTATGAACGCGCACTGGAGACACCATGCGCTCCACCGCATAACATGGTGCCTGACCAGTACGACACTCCCTCCGGTAAGCACGGGGAGTTGGCTCAGGTCTCCAACCTGACTCAGCCAATCTCCTCGTGGGCTGCCTCTCGTGCCTGCTCCGTTGCCGTGGCTCCTGGTAGCGAAGTCGTTCCTCCCTCGCTACTTCAGCCTGTTTCCATGGCAGGGTCTTGTCCGCTGCCATAACCTCCTCCCATGTCCAAGATGTCATCCATTCTCTCTTCTCCCGGGCCCAGGATCCCTGCTCCTCCTGGCCACACTGCTTGGTCCTTTGGTGGTGGGTAGTTCTGTCATAGCCGTCAAAAGAAGTGGACCAAACTGCAGCGTTGTGAGCATACATTTTCCTTTTTATTTAAAATGTCGCCAACAAAACAACAAACGAAAGAAACAATCGTGAAGCTTACAGGGCATTAGTACCACAAACAAAGTTAACTACCCACACTGAAAGGAGGGAAAAAGGGCTACGTAAGTATGGTTCCCAATCAGAGACAACGAAAGACAGCTGTCCCTGATTGAGAACCATACCCGGCCAAAACATAGAAATAAAGAAACATAGAAAACAAAACATAGAATGCCCACCCCAAATCACACCCTGACCAAACCAAATAGAGACATAAAAAGGCTCTCTAAAATCTCATTGATTTATCAAGACCAGTCCCCATGCTTGTCTCAGAGCAGCGCGAAATGGTGCTAAAATAGTTGTAGGCTATTGCTTATAACTTCAATATGCTCTTTAAATAAATAAGAGCTACACCACTTTTAACAGCACATTACTCAACACTTGTGAGACTCAGGTCGTCTACGGTAGGCCTACAGTATATCAAAAAATATGACATGACTCTCCGCCAATAATTACAGATAGAGCATTGGAAGATATTTCTGTAATTCAGTGATATTTATTCCCATAGTAACTCGTTATGGATCCATAACTAAATAAATATCTGAATTTTGAAAGAGTATTGTTATCATTATTTTTAAAGATGCCATTATTAGTAACATTGTTTTAGTTTGAACGTGCAGACTGGCACTAAGAACAGAACATCGGGAACGTTTCCCTAGTCAGCACCATTATTAGTGCAATGCTCCTTAAATATTTTGGAGATTTTCAAATAACGTAAAATAAGTGAGAAAAAGGCCATTCTTGAACATGGGGTGAGATATTGTTACTAATTTGTAAATAAAGCCAGTTTGTTATTTAGAATGATTTATTTCTGTTTTTAGAGGGACAAAACCCAAAAACCTACAGTCATCTCATGGGTTTCCCCATGAAGGCCAGCACAGGTATTGAACCAGCATCTGTAGCAACACAGCTTGCACTGCTAAGCAGTGCCTTAGACCGTTGCGCCACTCAGGCGGTGTACAATGCGACCGGTCGGGATTGGCCTACAGTACTACAGTAAGAGCAAAATAATCATAACAAAATCAAATAATAAAAACCTTAGTGTAACAACAATTTTAGTAAGTAATACTGAAGTCGTGCACAATTATCAGTTTCTATTTAGGTTTGTCGCCCATTCTTTGTCAGTTAGAGAAACAGTAGGACCCAAAGGCATAATCAGTGCTCTAACTCCCCCTTGTGCTGGCCTGGAGCAATAAGAGGTGACACAGGGTACCGTACTAAACAACAAATGACCTCTAAGTCCCGTGGCTAAAGCTCGCAACTATTAATGGAGGAACCACTGTACATATACATATTACCTCAACTAACCGGTGCCCCCACACATTGACACTGCACCGGTACCCCCCTGTATATAGTCTCGCTATTGTTATTTTACTGCTGCTCTTTAATTACTTCTTACTTTTATTTCTTACTCTTATCCATATTTTTTTTAACTGCATTGTTGGTTAGGGGCTTGTAAGTAAGCATTTCACTGTATTCGGCGCATGTGACTAATACAATTTGATGGGAAAATGAATGCTTAATTAACTCAGGAACCACACCTGTGTGGAAGCACCTGCTTTGAATACTTAGAATCCCTCAATTACTCAAATGTTTCTTCTATTGTGGCAGTTACCTATATGTCTGGCCCCATAACCCTTGGCCCTAGAAGCGTTAGTCTGAAGGTATGCAACCTAAAATACTTCTTATGTCACGGTGACAGTGAACTACACTTAAGGCATTTTTGGTCATCTAGTCTGAATGAGGTCCTGGAGTTGTGGACATAAAACCACAGACCCTCTCCCATTGTCTGGCCATTTGTCTTGCTTTGTCCACAGTAATCTGAGCTGTGTTACCTGCAGTAGAAGTCGTGTTCAGCTGTGTTTTGCTCTGCTCTGGGCTCTGGTCTCAGACACTCATCATCTCTGTTTTTCCATTGTCAAGGTTAGATGAGTGATGCTCCATGCATGAGCATTTCGATGGGAACAATATGTCCAATATCGCCGCTTCTCTCATAGGGGGAATTAAATTGATAAATAAATCAAACTTGCCTGTGGAATAATCTCATTGTCCCTTAGAGAGCCCCGCGTATCCCTTAACAGATGTAAGAAAACACATTGGCTACAGTGGCCGGGGCCAAAGTAAAGGCTGGCCTGACCAGGAATTCCCACTCCCGCTTTCTCCAATGTGTTAAAGCGTTTAATTGCCAGAAAAAATAATAATTTGTGATTTCATCTTAGAAGTGCTTCGGTAACCACAGACTGCGGGACTGATACTTTTGTAGCTAAAGCAATATCCTCTAGCAGAAGAAGTAAAAACATTTCTATATGTTTAAATCACATGAGAAGCCAGATTTCATGGTTAAACGGTCATGGTACTTTTTTTACTGGCTTAAGTAATAAATTACCCTGTATTTGACCCTGCAATTGATGGGTCAAAGCGCAGGATAAGATTTTAGGAACCAATTTGCAGGATGGAGCTTTTTAACTAGAACCCAGAAAATGATAACCATAACTGACCACAACGAAATGTAACTCCTTTAAAAAGAAAGCACATAGATGGGCTCTTGAGTGGCGCAGGGCCTATGGCACTGCATCTAGGTGCAAGAGGCGTCACTACAGTCCCTGGTTTGAATCCATGTTGTATCACAGCTGGCTGTGATTGGGAGTCCCATAAGGCGGCGGACATTTGGCCCAGCGTCGTCTGGGTTTGGCCAGGGTAGGCCGTCATTGTAAATAAGATATATCTATCGACAAGTCTCATAAGGTGATGAAGTTACACTTGTATGCAATTCACTATTCAATGTTTGCCATCAGATATATTATAATGGCTTTCTGCCAGAAGTCAAAGAGCTCTGGATGAGTTATCTGTACAGTTGCCATTTTTCCCCTGTGCTTCTGACTAGCATTTTTTTCTCCTCTGTTCTTCTCCCCTCTACTCCATGTACATATGCTGCTCTTCTTTCAGAAAAGCATGCATCACAACTTTGTCCATTAGCACAATTTCTCTCGTTCACTTTCGCTTGTAAATGTCTACACTCACTGAAAATTACATTCGGTAGCTACTAGCTATGCTTGTATAACTTTATGAGCTGGATTTGCCTGTCTTTGCAATGGGTTTTGTTCTTTTTCGCTCATTAGTATTTAGCTAACAGCGTCTGTGTGATTTCTCTATTAGTTTGTGCAAATTTGGTTAGCATTCTAGTATTAGAGGCCTGATGGGCTTTTCTTGTGTTTTTAGCGACCCCTTGTGTGATATGCCGGTAATACCGTGAATCCTGGGATGAGTGACGGCCGGTATGACGATATGAAAATCTGTATAATGCCCAAGCCTAGTTGGTTGTCTGATTTGCAACTCTGTACTTTACCATAATATTTGGGTGTGTGGTGCATATGTGTGTGACAGAGAGAGAGAATGAAAGAGTGAGAGCAAGAACGAGAGAGCGCGAGAGGGAGAGAGAAACGTCGGTGCGACGTTTACACACTGTCGCACCGACAGTGTGTAAACGTGTTTTAGGGATTGATTTAATCAAACTGTCTTGAGGAAGACTAATTGAAACCAGCTGTCTGGGAAGAAAGAATCAGGGGAAGTAAAAGCTGAGACCCCTGGAGGAGAACACCTCTGACTCCTTGGACTGAACACAATGAAATACCATCACAGGCTAGGCCTTTACATCCTCAGCCTCAGACACTTACACATGAGAGATAATGGTGTGCAAGGACTCCTGGGTAGGGATTCTACTGCTCTTCGTTCTCTTCCTGCTTTTCCTTTTAGTCCTCCAGTCGAGCTTCAAAAGATCCCCGCCCCAGCGACCCTCCACACCCTCCAAACCTTTCCTCTGGCATGTAGTTGTAATGGAAGCATCACCAGATGTAGAGTATATTAGCCGGACCTCAGAAGAAACAGCTGCTTAAAGCCATGGGAGTATGATGAGGAGGGAGCAATGACTGGCCATAAACCTACTTTATACCACTGTAAATAGAAAGCATAGGAAGGCACCAAAGCCCTTGAGTTAAGCCAATCGTCCAGTCCTAAGTAAAGTGAACGGACAAGTGGACTTAATATATTATGAAATTGCCAGTGCTTGAAAGTCAAGCTAAGTCAAGCAATCAAGCTATACAGGAGTTGAAGCATAGCATGCAATCACAAATGAAGATAGACAGGAACATTGTCCGAGAGAACAAAGGGTAATACTGTGGAAGATGGATGAACATCCTCAATCATTACCTAGCCTCCACTGTAAGCAAGCCAAATGGCAAGGGAGGCATCCCAACAATGTGACCGCAGTGGGCTGAAACAGCCTCTGTTTTTGGACTTGGATGCATCAAATGCATGTTTACATATTTGTGGATGCCAAGAGACTAAAATGTAAATATTATAATGATGATCTGTTCCTGAAATAGACAAGTACATAGGAAAGCCAATCATCTTGCTGCTCCGAGGGCAAAAATATAGCCAGAGCCATGTATAGCTCATTATCAATAGAATGTCACAATACGGGTGCAGAGCGTTCAATTTGGCTGCTGTGGGGCAAGGAAACCCCCAGCTCGACTAAAACCATTGACAACTACATACTATTTTCAAGGGATTGTTAAATAAATGTTATGACTATTTGGTTTTAATATCATAATATCTTGAAGAGCATTCCACATTTAGCTCTATCATCAGAGTTATACAGCAAGTAACTGCTTGCTTTTCATGATCAGTAAACATCAATTGATCATGTATTTTCAGATACGTGAGGGTAGCCTATCCATTTGGCATGTAGCTATCTATGTGTCATTTAGCTTGCTTCATCAGAGATTAGGCTTTTGTAAAGAGCTTGACATCGGCAAGTCCTCGTCCTGGTAAAGTTGTCAGTCGGACTAATGTCATTACCACTAGATGGCAAGCAAATCAAACAATATTTGGATATAGCCATCTAGTTTATCCCCTGAAAGTTAGCTTGTTAACTAGCCATATTGACCTGATCTGTTATTAGCTAGATAGCCCCCCAGCAGGCAAAACACTGTGCACCTTATTGTGATGTTTTACTGATAACAACCTATTTAGACAGTTGGGCCAATGTTGTTTCTGCATGATGACCCATTTACATGACACTACAACAGTCTATGGCAGCCATGTTAGCTCCCCATTAACATTACATGGGGATATTACAATATTTAAACAATACTATGTAACGGAATGTATAGAATCAGAAAAATATTCTAACATGTGGCCTAACTCTCTAAATATATTGCTCTGATCTCAGCCAATGTTCTGACCTTATTGTGGTTCTCACACTTCAAGAACTATTGTAATTATAGATAGAATTTTTACCAGTAAGGTTGGATAGCTTGCATCGCTTCAACACCAACTACATTATGCTCTTTCCTTTTTCCAGTTTGCTGTGGTAGAACATCATTGTGAATATGAATTAGTTCTTAATTGACATGCCTGGTTAAATAAAGGTTAAATAAAATATAAAATAAATAGAATAACTGTGTTACTATACAACAATCACAGTGTCTTCACAGCGGGGACTGTCTGGGGGTCTATACTATTAGTAGCACTGAGTTATGGAAATGAGTTTCACACTTTACCTTCCCATTCTTTGGTGTACGGTCTCTATCAATGCATTTAGCTGAACTATGACAATGAGGATTGTGCTGCTCTAAGAGGGTGGGAGTTTGAGACTCATAAATACAAGATAGTCCATTGAAGCCAGACATATATTTGAATGCATTCAAACAAATAATCAAAGTTTTTACTCACTACCATTACATAAACATAGTGGGTAAACCGTGTAAATTGTGTATTTTGTACGTTTGTATCTACAGGAAACATTTCCGTTGGCTGAATCAAACATCAATGTCGGTTGACACTATCCAGACACACTTTGATTGTTCCTTGACAAGTGAATTCTTTCAATCAGGAACTAACATTAAGACCACAGAAGCAAAACATTCTTTCCCCCACTGCAGTTCAAACAAAGTCAAATCTGTGTTGTCAAACGATAGCCTACTCAACTATTTGGGTCTATTCATTATCCACACACCAAAGTCCTGTGACTAAGTGTTATTATCATTATTCCTTTCAATCTGACCACCCTAAAATGGCCCTGGCCCCTCCTTTGAAGTCCCTGATTGATGCTGCACACACAAACCTTACAGCTCAGGACAACTTAACCCATGTCTTTCTCGAAACTCCGATGACTCTTTTGACAATAAAGGCCATTATGAGGAAACAGGCAAGACAGTGATTGGCCAGAGTGCCACCCAGCCAGTGATTGGCCAGAGAGCCACCCAACCAGTGATTGGCCAAACAGCCACCCAGCCAGTGATTGGCCAACGAGCCACCGGCCAGAGAGCCACCCAGCCAGTGATTGGCCAGAGAGCCACCCAACCAGTGATTGGCCAAACAGCCACCCAGCCAGTGATTGGCCAAAGAGCCACCGGCCAGAGAGCCACCCAGCCAGTGATTGGCCAAAGAGCCACCGGCCACAGAGCCACCTAGCCAGTGATTGGCCAGAGAGCCACCCAGCCAGTGATTCAGTGTCCATGTTGAGTAATAAAGGGTGATTAAAGGTTGATATACTCACGTTGGGTCTTATGCTGGCTGCCCGTCCGTAATACTTCTCGGCTGCGTCATTGAGACTGGCTTGTCTGCAAAGGAAAGCAAAAAAACAATCATCACTTATTCCTTCGAACTTCAGAGGGTTCAGAGGAGACCTTGACCTCTGTCTGTTTACTGCTGCTCCGGGGTCAGTGAGGACAGGCTGAGGAGAGAATGCCATGTCGAAATTAGAGGAGTCAATGAAACAGGCAGTTTGTTTCCAGGCCTTACAGCAGACAGCACCCCATGCTGAGTGGTGTACAGCATGCCCTGGTTGTTTTCATTATATCCGGGGTTGTGACCTTTGTGTCATGAGCTTTGACCTGTGTGTCATTAAAATAGGCTTCTCATCAACCACTGCCTTAGTAAGAACAAATATAACTTCAAAGGCGAGTCCCCTGTCTTCTGTGTAAAAATATCTGTTGTTTTTGGTACTGAAGGTCAATGGGGTTGGGAGGATTTGAGGCCTAGGAAGAAGATAGTCACAAAATTCCATGTCAAATAATTTGCACGTTTAAAGTATTTCTTACAAAAACATTGAGCACATACGATTATCATATCTAATCAAATTGTAAAGGACGCCACAAATACAACACATCATACAATGAAAGACAGTGAAAAACATATTTTAAGGTAAAGGCACCTCTAGACAGATGGTCCTCCTGCAAATCCCAGAAGACTACAAGTATTTAAAGTCTGTAGACGCTCCAATAAGAACTCCAGTCAAAACAAGAATGTCTTCCATATGCTCATCTCCGTGTACAACACACCACGCCAGTACGCTTAGATTACCATCGTACCTGACTGTGTGACTCTTTCCCTTTGGCCAAGAGCTTTTCCGTTTATTCATATTCCTATAAACCAGGAATCATTTTTACAACCTGCAGCTGCATTTCACTGATGGTAGCAATTGTCTCATTGCAAAGAGTTTAACTTTGACACAGTCAAGGACGGAGTCAAGGACGGCTGGCTCCGGAGCCCTGAGTCGTAATGATGAAAGCGAGACCATCTGAACTGAACTGGGCTTCCATTAAGCCTGTCTGATCTTATTAAGGTATCCTCCTCCATATGGCAGCGATATACAGACATTTTCATATTCCACAACTAGCATGACAACACCATACCTGAGTAGTCTCTAAACCCAGAACGAAATCTCATAGGATGTCAATAGAGCTAATACCTGAGCTACATGTCATACCGTAGAGCATAAGTGCTGTCCTATTCCTGTTGAAGTGTCATCACAATATGACATGAGTGAGGCAAGAGAAGCAGTTTTGGTAAATGCGCTATCTTAATCTTATGTCAGTCTGCATTATTAGCATACAGCATGTGATTCTAATCATAGCAAAAACAGTTCTATCCAGCACCCGACAATGACATTTAATTCACCCCAATTTCAGCTGTAGGGCTTTCCCCTCATGAAATGTTAATTCTGCCAAATCAGTCAATCACATTTGAGATGCTAAAACAGTATGTACTTCATAAGGTAAGAGAACGGGTCATTGTGTATTCTTAGGACGGTTAAACTAAACTAAATATACATACAAAAACAAATGTCTCCAAGAAACGACACTTGATACCCTTGTGGCTCATTTCAAAACAAACAGACCATTAAGCTCCATATGTGACCAACATTGCCGTTAAGCCACAGTGGTAATGGCTGGTCAACAGACATGGGGAGTGGATGCTTTCCCAATGAGGTAACACCAGTGGTGGGGTGAATGAGTCTCTATGGTGTGAACTGATATGATATATGTTTTGGACGGACACGACATGATCAAACTCAAGAAGAATGACTGATGTATAGGATCACAGTTTGTCTTCTGCATCTGTCATACTGTATCTCCAGCACTAATGAGGGTGGAGAATCACTGAGACTCATTGAGGATCATTACTCAGTGCAGAGAGTACTGCCTCACTCAAAGAATTATTGATACACTTTAGTTCAAGGCTTTTGTGTAGGAGGTGTGGGAACTGGTGTGTGTCCTCACAACGAAACCTCAAACACCCTGTCTTTATTCAACTCCAGGAAGCAGAGCCCAAACTCAAACCTCTATTAAGCAGCAAGAATTATCATTTGTCAAGTTGAATAAACAAATGCCTCACACTAAATGACCGTCATACAAGCAGTATTACTTCTTTGCTCAACAATAACTATTTGCTTAACTTCAATGAACTGTTTAATCAATAGCCTTTAAAAAGTAACTTAAATAGTGCCCCATACCAAAAATCCAGAAAATATTAAGTTACAAAAAATGTACAGTAATGACAAAGATGGGTTTGTTGTCTAACTGTGACCATGTGTTGCAATAACGGCAATCATATTCAGAATAGAATATTGTCTCAAGAATTAATCTAATTCTATGTCATTTTCAGGTCTATAAACACATCATTATCAGACTGGAGAACTGCCACACCATTGTCACCAAACAAACAAGATATTTAATGTGAGTGGCAAAGGATTGCCTGTGGATAGTGGGTTGTGAAAGCACAACAAGCACAATGGGAGAAAACAACCGAAACGTCTGCCTTCGGTTAGACCCGTCCTCTGAGATACAGCTGTTGGGAAGAGAGCAGAGAGGAGAACTAGAAGAGCCCAGAGAGGAAGAGACAGAGGGAAAATAGGGATAATGAGTGAACGAAAATAATTTAAATGTGCTTTATTAACCCCGGTGCAGACGCACAGACACACAAATCACACGACTGACACTACACATCACTTAATCTAAATAATACAGATTACTTAATTAACTAATTGTTTCAGCATCAACTGCCAGTGTACAATCTGTGTACTAACGACATCTAGCCCATCTGTCTCGTGCAACAAGACACACTTGTTACACAAACGTTACTCAATTGTTCCTTGTTCCTTCTGTCAAACAGATCTGGGTTTCCAGAACAGTGATGTGACACCACACAGCCTCACAGCCTCGAGGGATTTGAGCACTTAAAGGGCAGCATTAGCACATTCCCCTGGGAGTTAGCACTCAGCCAACCTTCCTCTCCTTTTCCTTCGCCTCGCCTCGTCTGCTGGCTGCTGCCACTGATCTGTAGACCCGGACGAAGGTTTGGAATAATGTGCTGATTGTTTAAAGAAGGCCGGGGGAAATGGATAGCAAGGAAGTAAACTTGTCAAAGACCAAGAGCCCCAGAGAGCAATAAGAGAAGGTTTGCACATCTTAAAGTCGACTCCTCCCCACCCTCTCCCACCCCTGTTCAGATTCACTAGTATCCCCCACCAACCGAGGGCCTTCCACGTCTTGGTTCCAAGACAAACACATAAAGAACATGAGTTCCATAGGAAAGAGACCCCATGCCAGCACGGCGGTGGGGAGTCCCTCAATGAGCCCAGCCTGAGACCCTCTTTAACAGCCAGGGGTCCTGACCCTGGAAGAGGCTCTGTAAAGCATGGACGGCTGGGATGCTGGTGGTGCACATCCCCCTGGATCATAGCGCTGTGCAGTGGGACACCTTGTGAAAACCAGCTGGATAAAGACATTATACACAGCTGTATGACATGGCCTCTTTCTGTCTTTGGTCAAGAAAGTGAACCCGAAGCACAATGATTCAAGACATCGCATTAACTGTTTTAGTAGTCGTAATTTCCCACAGACAGCAGTAGTAATCCTCACACAGAAAACCCCTGATTAACCATGGTAAGTCTTAACAAGGGAAATCTCCAAACTAGGAAATATAATATTGTTGGCTCTAGTAATCCTCTCTCAGTCTGTGTGGCATATTCTAAATTGGCATGTTCCTCTATTTACACATTTGCACTCGCGCCTTGTGCCTTGAAACACAGCACCTTGCAGCTTCCAGGAGAGCTGTGAGACAGACGCCGCGCTGCTGAACTTTGCTCTGGTTTGGAACTGGCTCCGCATGAATAAGACAGAAACAGCAGAGGCAGGCACGTAGCCGCGCGCCGCACTAAGACAAGACGGCAGCTCCCTGGCTACCGCTCGCTGCAGTAGAGAAGGGGATTACAGCAGCTGGCCAAGTAAATCACACTGGCAGAGGAGAGCTGTAAGCCCTGGAATAAAGCATATAGATAGTAGATGCTCTCCCTCCTTCCCCCAGCCCTTGTCTCCTCCCTCCTCCAGCCCTTGTCTCCTCCCTCCTCCAGCCCTTGTCTCCTCCCTCCTCCAGCCCTTGTCTCCTCCCTCCCCCAGCCCTTGTCTCCTCCCTCCCCCAGCCCCTGTCTCCTCCCTCCTCCAGCCCTTGTCCCCTCCCTCCTCCAGCCCTTGTCCCCTCCCCTCCCTCTCAGTGTGACTGTCCCATCCAACACTCACCTGAGCATGTGGGCTGCGCTGAAGACCACATCAAACTCCCCGCTGTCCAGACGAGCTGCCTTCTCCGCCATCTCAGCAGCTTCCAGCAGACGAGACTCCTCCAACAAAAACTGACCTGGGAGCAGCCAGAGGGGGAAAGGAAAGGGAAGGAGAGAGAATAGGAACACCATGTTAAAACGCGGCGTGTGGATGTATTCCTAGAGAGGGATGAATAGTGGCTGGGAATATTGCCTTTGGCCAGGGGAAATAGGCAAGCCTCTGTCAGCCCTAAGAGTGATTTGCTGAAACACAAGATACGAGTGGAGCGTACCATCACTCTTTGGCCATCACTCAGGCCCATTTGTCCAATTAGTAGGGTTGTGATAGGAATGTTTCTCTTACATGTGCGTCAGGCCTGGCTGGAGATCTGAGTTCTGTACGTCTGAGGTGCAGCTGAAATGTAGAGCAGGGCCTTTGTAGACCTCCCTAATGACGCTAGAGTGTGGACCACTGAAGGAGCCACGAACTGGGAGGAATTAATAGTCTGTTGATTTTGGTGGGCTCCACTACTGTACCATGCTCCCAAACCACTGGGTGAAACCAAGTATATTTTCCTAAATAGCTGTGAATGTAGACCTTGCTACAGGCCTTATGTGAAGGAAAGACTGATTACCAATGTATTGCAGAGCACCTACAGCTTAGAAACACTACTGGCAGGGGATAGATTTCAATATGTCAACTCTTATTTTATTGGAGTGGTTAAGAATATGTAAGAGCAATTCCTTCAAATATCAAGAAATGAAAAAAATGATTTCATTTTACGAATGATAATGTAATGTATGTAACCACAAATTCTTCTACTGGCACTCCCTCTCAAACGCACATTTCAAAGAGGAAACTTGAAGTGACTTAGTATCAAATAAAATGTGATTTGTCACATGCTTTATTAAGGTAGAAATGTACATATAGGTAGGGATAAAGTGACTAACCAACGGATGTTAAGCAACAGCATATGTGATGAGTCAAAAGAGATTAGTGAAAAAAAGTGTCAATGCAGAAATTCCGGTTAGCTATTGGTTAACTATTTATCTAACTATTTAGCAGTCTTAGAAGCTGTTCAGGGTCCTGTTGGTTCCAGACTTGGTGCATCGGTACTGCTTGCTGTGCAGTAGCAGAGAGAACAGTCTATAACTTGGGTGGCTGGAGTCTGACAATTTTTAGGGCCTTCCTCTGACACCGCCTGGTATAGAGGTCCTGGTTGACAGGGGGTTCGGCCCCAGTGACGTACTGGGCTGTGTGCACTACCCTCTGTAGCGCCTTGTGGTCGGATGCCAAGCAGCTGCCATACCCAGTGGTGATGCAGCCAGTCAAGATGCTCTCAAAGCTGCAGCTGTAGAACTTGTTGAGGATCTGAGGGCCCATGCCAAATCTTTTCAGCCTCCTGAGGGGGAAGAGGCATTGTCGTGCCCTCTTCACGACTGTGTTGATGTGTGTTGACCATGATAATTCCTTAATTTATAACCTTAATATAATGTTGGTGAATCAAAAGAAACTGACCCAGAATGGCAGTACTTACCGTAATGCATATAGCAATTTCCTTTAGTGGGGTCTAGTTGGATGGCCTTCAGAAAGAACCTCTCTGCTTCAGTCTTCTGACCCTACGAAGGGAGAGGAATTAAATCAATTGTCAGTATTTGTTGCTGTTTTGTTGCCTTTATCCAAACACTGAAATCAGATTTGGATGATTCCGTGCCTCATACATTTTTCACCGGGTTTACCTTCAATAACTCAAAAAGTACTCAAAATTTCCAAGTGTAAATATTTGAGTGTATTCTCCATTGATGAGATGGAACATTGAATTATATGTTTAATGCAGCTCAATGCGCTCAAATTCACAAATAGTACAAAGCGCTCAGCTGAGGAGCAGCTGGAATAGTCATAACATCAGCATATTTCTATTTATTGAAGTTCAAACAAAAAGCCTGTCAGGAAACCACGTTATGACAATTTAATGCACTGGCTCTCATTGTTTGTGTGGATTTGAATCATGTGGTACATACAGGTAACTGCCAAAATAAAGGAAACACCAACATAAAGTGTCTTAATAGGGCGTTGGGCCACGAGCCAGAACAGCTTCAATGCACCTTGGCATAGATTCTACAAGTGTCTGGAACTCTATTGAAGGGATGTGACACCATTCTACCCAAGAAATTCCATAATTCTGTGTTTTGTTTGGTGGTGAAAAAAAACGCTCTCAGACACTGCTCCAGAATCTCCCAAAAGTAGTCAATTGGGTTTAGATCTGGTGACTGGGAGGACTATATCGTTTTCATGCTCATCAAACCATTCAGTGACCTCTTGTGTTCTGTGGATTGGGGCATTGTCATTCTATGGAGGCATAGCCATGGTAACCAAAATAATGGCCTGCCCAGGATTTTTGTACATGACCCTAAGCATAATGGAATGTTAATTGCTTAATTACCTCAGGTACCACACCTGTGTGGAAGCACCTGTTTCAATAGACTTTGTTTCCCTCATGTTTCCATTATTTTGTCAGTTACCTGTACTTTGCAGATTTGACTGAGAAGTGAGGAAACTCTCTTTACTGGAGAAAAGTTGTCAAGAAATCTTTGCAGAATGTGAAAATAATATTTCCCATGAGCCCCAGTTGATGTTCTCATCTTTTGAATCCAATTTTGGCATTATCAGGCTTAGAGGAGTTCTATTCCTGAGTGGCTTGTTCAATGAAATCCAGTTTCATGTCTAGACTGCTAACGAACATCATAATTTCAACATTAGAGCTCATTAGCTTTCCCCCTCACAACTGTCAGGTATCCAAAACATTATTTAGTGTGTGGGGGGAAAGTGGCGGTTTGTATGCATCCTAGTAGGTTCTTAAACTGGCTGTGCAGCACATCGGCCCACAGCAACAGCAGCAGAGAGAGATTCTTATTAAATATGTGTGATCAATGCTGATAGATGGCCTGACAGCCTGCAGTGTTTGAATGGATGGAAGAAACAGCTCTGTCGGTCTTTCTATCTGTCTGTCTGTCTGTCTCCCACCACCCATATCCACTTCCTATTCAATATCAACTTATTATGGAGGTGAAATCTCCGGTTTACACACATACTGCGCTTATTGTTAGTGTTGACCCCCTAATCTCCCAGTGATATCAGACGTGGAACAGATGTGTACTTCCACTCTGGCAGCCATCAAGGTGATTATGAATGGAGCCTGCATCTGATTAGGCCCGGAAATGACTTGTGAATGACTGAGTTCAATAACACCCACCACCATGGTACACATTTCCACCCTCAGCTACACCCCTCCCCGCAGGGGGTCCCGGATGTGGTGCACAGGGGTCAGCCCAGCAGGAGAACGACACCAATCTCCACCGCCAAACCCTGTCCCCCAATGCGCGCAACTCCTCCCCCAACCGACGATCCCCTGCCAGGATCTGAACTTAGGACCCTTGACAGGAAGGCTGTTTCCTCACTCACAGTGGGGGTAAAGGGTATGGGAGTGGAGGTGGGGGTCACTTTCCTGGTGTGGTATTTGATCAAGACTAAACTCAGTCGTCAGTGAAGAGACAGTAGAGGTAGTGGTATGGTGGAAGGCCGGAGGTCACGATGGGGCTGATGGAGGTAGAAGGTGAAGTGAACATCTTCAAGGTAGCTCTTACCAACTTACACACCTGGGCCCTCATAGATACAAATATGTGCTAGAACTGGTTGAGCCACTGCATTTCACACTACGCTCTGTTCTTTGAAAACCATCTCAAGGCTATTGAGTCTGTAAGTCTGACAGCTCTCTCCTCTCCTCATCCCTGAGGTTGCATCATTTACACCCAGAGGAGAAAGAAGGCCCGGGTAAACCATTGTTGATCTCTGCCTGAGACTTGTATTGGTATTTGTATTTATTATGGATCCCCATAAGCTGCTGTCAAGGCAGCAGCTCCTCTTCCTGGGGTCCAGCAAAATGAAGGCAGTTTATACAATTTTAAAATCATTACAATACATTCACAGATTTCACAACACACTGTGTGCACTCAGGCCCCTACTCCACCACTACCACATATCTACAATACAACATCCATGTGTATGTGTGTGTATAGTGCATATGTTATCGTGTGTGTGTATGCATGTGTCTGTGCCTATGTTTGTGTTGCTTCACAGTTCCCGCTGTTCCATAAGGTGTATTTTTATCTATTTTTTAAATCAAATTTTACTGCTTGCATCAGTTTCTTGATGTGGAATAGAGTTCCATGTAGTCATGGCTCTATGTAGTACTGGGCGCCTCCCATAGTCTGTTCTGGAGTTGGGGACTGTGAAGAGACCTCTTGTGGCATGTCTCGTGGGGTATGCATGGGTGTCCGAGCTGTGCGACAGTAGTTCAAACAGACAGCTTGGTGCATTCAACATGTCAATACCTCTCATAAATACAAGTGGTGATGAAGTCAATCTCTCCTCCACTTTGAGCCGGGAAAGATTGACATGCATATTATTAATGTTAGCTCTCTGTGTACATCCAAGGCAGACTTCTCCCCATCCAAGACAGACTTCTCCCCATCTTAGCTACTGTTGTATCAATATGTTTTTATCATGACAGTAATCCAGGATTACTCCAAGCAGTTTAGTCACCTCAACTTGCTCAATTTCCACATTATTTATTACAAGATTTAGTTGAGGTTTAGTGAATGATTTGTCCCAAATACAATGCTTTAAGTTTTAGAAATATTTAGGACTAACTTATTCCTTTCCACCCACTCTGAAACTAACTGCAGCTCTTTGTTAAGTGTTGCAGTCATTTCAGTCGCTGTAGTAGCTGACGTGTAGAATGTTGAGTCATCCGCATACATAGACAGCCTGGCTTTACTCATGTTGTTAGTAAAGATTGAAAAAAGTAAGGGGCCTCGACAGCTGCCCTGGGGAATTCCTGATTCTACCTGGATTATGTTGGAGAGGCTTCCATTAAAGAACACTCTCTGTGTTCTGTTAGACAGGTAACTATTTATATATAGCAGGGGGTGTAAAGCCATAACACATACATTTTTCCAGCAGCAGACTTTGATCGATAATGTCAAAACCCGCACTGAAGTGTAACAAAACAGCCCCAACAATCTCTTTTATCATCAATTCCTCATTTGTATGCTATGCTTGTTGAATGTGCTTCCCTACAAGCGTGCTGAAAGTCTGTTGTCAAATTGTTTACTATAAAATAGCATTGTTTCTGGTGAAACACAATTTTTTCCAAAAGTTTACTAAGGTTTGGTAACAGACTGATTGGTCAGCTATTTGAGCCAGTAAAGGGGGCTTTACTATTCTTAGGTAGCGGAATTACTTTTGCTTCCCTCCTGGCCTGGGGACACACATTTTCAAGTTGGTTTAAATTGAAAATATAGCAAATAGGAGTGGCAATATTGTCCGCTATTATCCTCAGTAATTTTCCAAGTTGTCAGACCCCGGTGGCTTGTCATTGTTGATAGACAACAAAAAAAAACACCTCTTCCACACTTACTTTACGGAATTAAAAATTACAACACTTGTCTTTCATAAATTGGTCAGATATACTTGGATGTGTAGTGTCAGCGTCTGTTGCTGGCATGTCATGCCTAAGTTTGCTAATCTTGCCTATGAAAAAATCATTAAAGTAGTTGTCAATATCTGTCAAGTTTTGACCTCCTTCTTGTGCAATTCCCCACTTGAAAAGGACAGTCCCTCCACATGAAGATTTTAACTGGATTTCACTCAATAAACAGCCATAGAATCAGTTGTTTGTCTTTTATTTACCATTCTTTGGTTGTCAGTAAACAGGTGAAAAACCTCAAAAAAGTGATGACAAATACAAGTTATTATTTGAGTTGACAGCCTAATTAAATACACAAAATTATCCACATTCACCTCAGATAAACCCGTTTCTGCCATTATAAAATACAAGGTTTCCACTTTTAAGCAAATGTTTTCCAAAAATAGAAACCCACCATTTTTAATCAAATGAGCAGAATCAGTATATTTTTATCTAAATTTGCATTTTAGCCAAATACATTCAAAATATTTTTAGTAGTAAAAAATTACATTTATTTTCTAATCAGTAGTTTTAAGCAGACAAATCTTACATTTTTTAGCCAAAGATTTTTTAGACTATACATTTGTTACTGAATTAAGAACTTGGTTTACTAAGATTTCTACAAAGTTTAAATTACTTTTAACCATTTCAAACAAGTTCTTTGTCAACAATGAATTTGGCTCTTCTTACTTTTCCTTTATACCCCACAAACAACATTTGAAGTTATAAATACCACTGCAAAAGTCCTATCAAAGTTAAGAGTTAAGAGTCTGTGTTTTCCAGAGTATCATTAGCAGTGCACTGCTTAAGTCAGTCTAGCCTAGCATGGCCAATATGGCGCTTACCGGCTGTCTTTCACAGTTTTGTGGAGGGCTTGGACTTGCACAGTCACCTTGATCACAAAGATGAAGTTTCCTTGGTCTTGTGGTGTTATAAATGCTCCTTTCACTGCGGTCTAAAGACAACAGCAGAGCCAGGTGCTGGCACGCCCAGATTGCCTGGAAGATTTGTTCCACCTGGTTCACCACTGATTGAAGGAGGAGGAGTTTCACCACTGAGGAGCTCCCAGGCAGTTTGTCAGCACAATATCAGTCATTGTTGTGATGAATGAGCCATCTGATTCAATGAATGATGGAGCTGAGTTTGCCTTATTTCCCAAAATGTAATTTAAGGTGTTCCAAAGCTTTTTACTATCATTCTTTTTGTCATTTACCTTGGTTTCATAGTGTAGTTTTTTCTTCTTTTTATTACATTTCGTCACATGATTTCTCAATTTGCAATACGTTTGCCAATCGGTTGTGCAGACAGACTTATTTGCCATTCCTTTACCTCATCCCTCTCAACCATACAACTTTTCAATTCCTCATCAATCCACAGGGATTTAATCGTTTTTAGAGTCACTTTCTTAATGGCTGCATGTTTATTAGTAACTGGAATAAGCAATTTCATAAATGTGTCAAGTGCAGCGTCTGTTTGCTTATCATTACACACCACGGACCAACAAATACTCTTTACATCAACATAGGAATCGTTACAAAATGTATTATATGACCTCTTATACACTATATTAGGCCCAGCCTTTGGAACTTTGGTTTCCCTAGATATGCCTACTATATTGTGATCACTACATTCAATGGATCTAGATACTGCTTTCAAGCACATTTCTGCAGCATTAGTAAAGATGTGATCAATACATGATGATGATTTCACGCATGTGCTGTTGGTAACTACCCTGGTAGGTTGACTGATAACCTGAACTAGGTTGCAGGCACTGGTTACAGTTTGAAGCTATTTCTTGAGTGGGCAGCTTGATGAAAGCCAGTCAATATTTAAAATCACCCAGAAAATACACCTCTCTGTTGATATCACATACATTATCAATCATTTCACAAATGCTATCCAGATACTGACTGTTAGCACTTGGTGGTCTATAGCAGCGTCCCATCAGAATGGGCTTTAGGTGAGGCAGATGAACCTGTAGCCATATTACATCAACAGTATTTAACATGAGGTCCTCTCTAAGCTTTACAGAAATGTGGTTCTGAATATAAAACAGCAACACATCCACCATTGGCATTCCTGTATTTTCTGTACATTTTATAACCTTTTATTGCTACCACTGTATCATGAAAGGTATTATCTAAGTGATTTCTAAAGATTGTCAGAATATGAATGTCATCTGTACCTAGCAAATTATTGATTTCATGAACCTACATATGTTAACGTGGGCTATTTTGAGAACTTTTCTTCTGGGATGCTTACTTGTTTTCATTGCTTTACTGGGAAGCTTAGCAGAAATAGATATTCACATCTTATTTATGTTTGTGCAGGGTGAGCTGCACACAGTGGACTTCCTACTAGGGCACACCGCCTCAGTGCTAACAGTATAAATCTGGTTCATAGGCACATGATTACTGCATACAATAGCTGTAGGATCAGCAGAGGTTAGTTAGAGGAACATAAATTAGATTACTTACATTGTGTCTACCAACGCCCCTGGTATAATGTACATTTGCTGAAGCATTATGACAACTCAGCGTCACAATGGTAGAGATTAACTGAGCTGGGCTTGGGTCATTGATAAGCCATTGTCTCAATGCAGCTTTATAATACTGTGAAAGGATCCAGGAACCCAAATGATTTGGGTGGATCTCATCCTCCTTATAAAATGTGTTTTGTTTCCAAAAGGTATTGAAATTGTCAATGAAAGTTACACCCATTGAGCTGCAATAATCACTTAGCCAGTTGTGAAGAGAAAGAATCCTGCTAAAGCGCTCAATGCCACAATTCAGAGAGGGCACAGGGCCAGATATGATTCAGAGAGGGCACAGGGCCAGATATGATTCAGAGAGGGCACAGGGCCAGATATGATTCAGAGAGGGCACAGATCCAGATATGATTCAGAGAGGGCACAGGGCCAGATATGATTCAGAGAGGGCACAGGGCCAGATATGATTCAGAGAGGGCACAGGGCCAGATATGATTCAGAGAGGACACAGGGCCAGATATGATTCAGAGAGGGCACAGATCCAGATATGATTCAGAGAGGGCACAGGGCCAGATATGATTCAGAGAGGGCACAGGGCCAGATATGATTCAGAGAGGGCACAGGGCCAGATATGATTCAGAGAGGGCATAGGGCCAGATATGATTCAGAGAGGGCACAGGGCCAGATATGATTCAGAGAGGGCACAGGGCCAGATATGATGGGTCTTTTATTAGTGTCTAGCAGGGCGTCAATCAGCTCTTTAAAATCCAGTTTCAACTGCCCTTCATAATGTCATTAAAACCCACATGGACTATGATAGAATCGATTTCCATGTCCTGACGTAGTACATTCGGGAGCAGCTTAGTAATGTAATTTACTCGAGCTCCGGGATAGGATGTTTTTGCACCAGGAACGGTCATATTTCTAACCATGGACCTGACCAAAATCATGGCTGGCGAGAAGGACGAGGAAATCCGTCCACTCCCACGCTTCATTCACAGGATTCAGAGAACCCTTTCTGGATGGGTGAGAGGCAGGATAACTTGAGCCCGTTGCTCCCGGGACTGGTGCAGGCCTCCGACAAATGGAGAAGCCCCGCTCGATCCAGAGCAGGAACGGAAGTTTTGCTGACGTCGACTTCGAAATCGTAGTAGTAGGCACTCCGCTCGCAGACACAGGTACCCCCAGCGACGAAAGTGCAGGAAGATCAGGCTCCAGGACGGCGATACTACTCGTTGTTTGTATCTGTATCTACAGCGCTGGAAGCGTTCATTTATTTCCAATTGCAAAACTAATCTGGGACTAACTTCATTAGCTTGATGGCTAGCAGCTTAGCGGCTCTGTTAAGCAGGCTGTCTGTTAAGAGGGATTCCGGGACAAGAAATAGCGGTCCCAGCTGTTAAAAGCTAACCGCGTCATGGAATACATGCAAAAACAAGTTCGGTATTTATATTTAATGAATATTGGTTATGTTTTAGTCAAAAATAACAAAACGAGTGTTTCCTGCATAGTGTTGAGCCGCGCACTCTGATGACGTCACTTGTGTTCCAGGGATGATTGAGAGAAGAGGAATACAGGCATGAGCTCGGAACTCCCTGCTTTCCTCTAAATCAATATCCCTTTCTTTACTAAAACAACTCTACTTCACTCTCCAGTGTGTTTTCCCTTGCCTGCTCACTCAAGGGAAGTTTTTTTTCTTCTATTGTATATTGTTGTTCCCCTGGTGTAATGATGAGACAAATCTACCTTTCAGAGATTGTATCTAATGGCTCTTATTAAGAGACCAGTTCATGTCAGCTTTTCCCTTAAATGCCTGCTAAGCTGTTAAACTGACCACCACTCACTGACTACAGACAGGGAAATACATCTGGCAAGGTGGTCAATATGGAGAAAGATCATGTTCATCTACAGCCATTATTCCCTAGAAAGGTAAACGAGTGATTGACAAAGATAAATGTGCTCTTTGTCTTTGTCTGGGACCCTGTGGAGTGAATTACCCCTAGCACACAAACCAGCCTTTCTCCTCTTAGTCCAACCCAGGTCAACTACGTGACCTTGGTGAATAGCATCTGAGTAGTCGGAAGGCCCCGGAGGCCCAGAAGGCAGTAGGGTCCGGAGTTAGAGGAGGATCCACATCAGATCAGTCCTTCAGGGCTAATGTGTTGCAGGGGCTGGTTAGTTAGCTGGAGCCATTTGCAACCTGTGTTAGTGAAACTGATTAGGGTTCAATATGGAGTGCCGGTTTAGGCAGTTGTAAAGAATCAGTCATGGGATTTGGTAACAGATTTTAAAAACACAGGGCAGCCGTGACATCAGTTTCAATCAGGAAGCTATCCCCACAGGACGATAGGGCACCTTGAGAAACTCAATGTGATCCCCCCCCCCCCCCCCCCCCCACACACACACACACATGCAATTGATTATCTGCATGCACACTCTCAGGCTACTTGCAGAGCTGAATAAGAATACAAAAGCCAAGAAGAGGAGGAGGAAGATGATGATGATGATGATGAATAAGTTACCGTGAGGGCCAGGAGTTTGCCATAGGTCAAGTGTGCTGGGATGTGGTCTGGCTTGGCTCTCAGGGACTCTCTGTACCAGTGCTTGGCCTCGGTCAGCTTGTTCAGTCTCATGTAGGCCTCACCTGTGAGGGGAAGTGAGGCGTCAGGTCAAGGTTCAGAGGTTAAGGAACCACACGTCTTCCCATTGTCTTACTAAGGAATCCAATGACAGCTAGGGTAGTCATGCAGAAAGGCCTGCCATCACTTCAGTGCACTTTGAAACCCGATACCAAACTCGTGTTTTATTAGCTAAAGGACCTTTTACTAGGACTAGGGTCATAACAAAATCGCAAAGCAAAGGACGGCTTTTGAATTTGTCTGCATCAGTTGAATAGTGTCCCACTAAAAGCCTAGATAGGATCACAATATGTTTTATTAATATCCTCTATCCTATAACAAACTGATAATACCTGCTCAGCAACAATCCTATAAAAATAGTCATCGAACTAAGGTATATTTTCAGATCCCCCATGTGTTAGTTGGATGGAGTTCTTTGGGATGTCTAAAGTACTTCAGAGTAGGAGAACAGACATGGGCCTGACTCAATCCTTTGCTATGACTGGCCTGAGCTGATTGTCTGATATGTTGCTGACATGTGTAGAAACACCCTTCCTAATTCTTCAGACAGTATCTGATACCTCGTCCAGCCTTGAAGACTTTACCCCCACCTGAACGAACAGTCCCTCTTTCTTTCTCTCTCCTGCCCCGACACCAATTATAACTGCATTTCACGACATAGTCGGGTAATTGGGGAAAACACAAGCCAAAACAATGCTTTAAATGTAATGGTCACAGGAATAATACTGGGATAGGGGACGTGACTGCGATAAGTTTCTGAACCTGTAACAGGGGTCTTATATTTTTTTTTTCGTTTTTGAGAGGAGTGCTAATTGAAGTTAGATAATACATTGGGGATTATGGCGAATCATTTCCATTGATAAGAAACAGGAGCGAAACAACAGGTGTCTGGTGATGAATGTTGACCTGCTGACCTCTGAGACGATCATCAGACTGTTCTTCATTAGCAATGGCCTGTAATAGACCTTTTAATATACCTCTAAATACAGGGTACTCAAGCATGTAGTGGTATCAAATATAAGACCCCACTTCCATTTTTGCTCATGATAAGGATCAGAGTTAATGCAGTCTTTTGTAAGCAAGTATATAAAGTATCCAAGGAAAGCCAGCTTTATGTTGGAGTAGATATCTTTCAAATTGTTCTGCATAAGCAGAAACATTTACTGTATGTCCTAGTTGGGTTACAGAATACCTAGACTTCATGTATTTCCTTTCCAGCAGCTAATATAATACTGTACATTGACTGTTATGATTATGATAAGGGCAACATGAATCGCTTTATCTACATATTTGTCAGACATGGTGTAACGCAGAGCTAGTAACAGCAGAAGACTGAGTGTGGTCAAATGGGCTTTGTGCCTCTCTAGTCTACCATCAGATTCAGACGGAGGTCTATGAGGAAGCACAGACATGGACATAAAATAGTTAGTGACACAATTTCCAAGGAGTTGAAAATCACATCTAGTGGAACATTCCATTGCCCATTTGAGCGGAGGGTTTTTTTGGCAGATAAAGACCCAACTTTGACCCAGACTGCTATGTACACTTACGAAAGTTCCCCCTCTTGAGAATGACAAACAAAATGGCAGCACCCAAGTGAATTGGATTGTAAATAGATAGGAGCAGGTGCGCCAAACATTTAAATGAGCTCCTCAGAGTAATGTAAAAATCAGCTGCAAGAAATATGGGAAAATGCCGCAACATCCACCCTGCTAATGCCCTTACAGCTTTCAAACTGTGGGAGGCGATTTGCTAACGATTTCTCAGCACCTCTGTCAAGCTGAATTTGACTCCACTGGTGAATGTACTGTACTAAGGGGGTCACTTGAAATTGAAAATTATTGCATTTTGAAATCAAAAGTCACAATTTAGTCTGCAGCAATTTAGTCTGCAGCTGCTTTCACATGACTGTAACACGAGGAGCGCAGTTATTATCGTTAACGCGCTGTGGAAACCTCACCATCGGGGCCTCAATGGGAGCGTTGAGCTGGAGCCACACACTCGACTTTGATGCTGGTTTACACGTCCAATCCTGGCTTGAGATTTATAAGACGTTGTGAAAACAGAGCACCTCTAAAACCAACGGCCTTAAGCAGAGTCTACACTCTGCTACACAAATATGGGCTAAGGGGTAATGCTTACTGTAAGCATAGCTCAGCTGACGAGCTCAAGACCCTGGCCACAATCAATGCAACTCAATCCTGTGAATCCTTCAGGTGGAATAAAGTTCAACAAACTCAGCCAGAAGTGCATGGACCCAAGCTGACAACCAATAGCTGACACAATGATTACAAATGTACCCCCCACACCTCCAATCTACCAATCTTCTATTCCATTCTTTTTTCTCATCACAAAAAAATCTTAGCTTGTGTGTTTAGTTTGAGAGAAAGATAATTGCCACTTACCCATCATGTTATAGAGGCTCTGAGGTGCAAATTGTCTTGGCATTTTCTGTATTGCTTCTTTATACACGGAGAGGGCCTCCTATGAATGAATAAAACAGAAGGAACCATCCGTTAGGCACGAGGAGCCAACCATGCCAGGGCCACAAGTCATTTGTCTACTGCAGCCTGGGCCCTCACAAGCTGAATGGAAGCATGGAATCAGAGGTCACTAAGAGGTGGTTAAGACTTGGTGGAGGAGAAAGGATCTATCCTCTCCTTGACATGGCCAGTCAGAGAGCTAGTGCAGTGTCACACAGCCTCTCTCTCGCTAAAGCCCGAGGCAGTGATTCCCTTTAGGCTCTTTTAGTGGGTAGGCTTAGCGGAGTTGCTAACAACTGGATGCACCCGGTTTTCAGGGATACAGCTAATTCAACCTAGCTTCCTCATCTGCTGAAAACCATATTCGGGAACTCCAATCAGGCGTTTTCTTTTACGCCTGCTATGTTAGGTTAATTAGTGGGTATACTAGTGTAGAAGGTCAGTGGGTAGTGGAGCTTTTCTCGTGACAATATCCACAATCTCAGAACGGGTTCACTTTTAGACCTGTTGGTGTATGATTAGTGTGTGTGTTCCTGTGAATATGTTTGGTGTGTGTCTCCCTGTGTATGTGTGTGTGTGCACCCCTGTCTGCTCCCCTATCCTACCTCCTGGTGCCCTAGCTCATGGAGCAGCTTTCCCAGGTTGTACAGGCAGCTGGTGACGGAGCTCTTGTGGGTGTGGGGGTCCTTCAGGTTCTCGTCAGGGATGTCGGCGCAGGTTAGGAAGGTCCTCTTGGCTTCGTCCAGTCGCCCCTGGTTCATCAGGACGATCCCTGTGTTCAAGTAGGCGGCTGCAGGGGGGAACGAGAGACATATAGGTGATCCATTACGTAATCAACATGCAGCCAGATAGTAATTAGGCTCTATGGGGCTGAAACTAGTCATTATCAAACTTCTTTCTGAATAAATTGGCCAGCCACTGTGGATCAATTGGCTGCCGCATCCATGGGGTGCCAATACATATTGAACACTCATGGGGATGGAATGTGGAAGGGAGTGTATGGGGTGGTCGTTGCTCCACCAATACTGTATGTGTACATCGGCATGCCAAGATGAACTGTACGCTAGACTAAAGTTCAACCTAGCCCCTATCCACAGTTCTCTCTGTCCTTCATCCATCCAAAGTGAACTGGTCCAATCAACAATCCTTTTGTAGGAATAAATTGCATATATCCCCCTGGCTAGAGTGTTTCTGAAGACAGTTCCCATAAAGGATGTGTGTCTGAAAGAGAATGGACATGAGAGCAGTGGGAATGGAACTGGATATCATTAGAGTATCATCATGAAGCTGCCACTTTGGAATTGCTAATGAACAGATTCTACGTTGTACCAGTTGCCAGCTAAACACACTGAACTATGGTACAACCTTGACAAATGACTTTTATTATCTGACTGACTCTCATACCTTCACTTCCATTACCCCCCACCACCGCTTTAGGTAACTCATTAATTTAGTTATCGGCAGTAACAGATAGGATCATTGCATAATGAACGAGAACTACAAAGTGTGATCATCATCTGATTACATTCATAATTATTAATTACACTTTGGGAGACAAAGGAAAGGACTCCACCGCTTGTCGGTGATCAGTTAATATAGAAATCTATAGGGGAATAATTTAGCACATGACCAGTGGAGGGTGAAAGTGACTTCTGCTAAGCAGGCAGTGTGACAGCTGAACCTTACTGATACAGTAATGGGCTAGCAGGAAGCATGCTTGAAAGAGTTTCCTCAAGGTAAGACTCAAGGAAAACTACCACCATTGGGGGATAAGGAGAGAAGGGGAGAGAGGGAGAAATGGAGAGAGGGAGAGATGGAGAGAGGGAGAGATGGAGAAATGGGAGAAAGAGGGAGAAAGGGGGAGAGAAGAAAGGGGGAGAGGGAGAGAGGGAGAAAGGGGACAGGGAGAAAGGGGAAGATGGAGAAAGGGGGAGAGAGGGAGAAAGGGGAGAGGGAGAAAGGGGGAGAGGGAGAGGCTCTGACTTTGAACTGGATTCATAATAAATACAATTGTGTAATAATTGAATCTGTTGACATGAGTGGTCCTTGAACACCAATCTACAGGCTGTGTTCAATCATTCATCCAGTAATGGAGCAAGCTTGTCTGTGCCCTCCCTCCCCCATTGGCAGATGCCTGGACACCTGCGCTGTGCAAACACAAGAGTTTGAAATTGTCAATAAAAAGAGCGGTGGTACTTACAAGCCAGAGTTGGCCTGCTCCCAATGGCCAGCTTATAGTAGTGGAGTGCCTCAGCGAACTTGTTGTTTTCTTGTAGCAGCAAACCACTGTAACAGAGAAAGTTAAGGACTCTCATGGTTACAAATCTCAACAGAAGTGTGTGTCTGTTAAGACTGAATAACATAACATAAGACAACTAAATGTAATACAGTTTCCTAGTAAATACAGTACTGTAAAATGTAGTGCTACCAAATCTCTAGTTCTGTTCTAAACAATCTAATTCTGTAAATAATCTAAGGATCTGTTGAGTAACATCTAAAGCCCTTGGGGCTAGTGTTGAGTATTGAGTGTGTGCTTCCTGTTGTCCTCCCCTCAGGCTGACACAGCATGATTAATAACCTACTGTCACAGAAACAGTACCCAGGGGAATACAAAGCACCATTATCTCTCTGTGAAGACCACTGATCATTAGACAGTCGTGTGTGCCGGAACAGACTGGAGCCAGAAATCGGCCCCGTATTTCTAACACATCGGCCCTTTTTTTCCCCTCGAGGCAAAAAATGGACCAGCCCATCTGGCATTTGCCCGAAATGCCAGATGGCCAGTCCGCCCCTGCGTGTGTGTGTGTGTGTGTGTGTGTGTGTGTGTGTGTGTGTGTGTGTGTGTGTGTGTGTGTAAGGAGAGACAGTCCTGCTCATGTATGCATACATAGTCTATAGACACTCACAGGTTATACAGCATGTCTGCCATGTTCCTGCGGTAGTAGAGGGCATTCCTGTATGCCTGCTCCGCCTCCGCCATCTTGCCCTGGTTCTTCAGGACATTCCCAAGGTTGCCCCATGCTGATAGAGGGAGGAATAAAGTAATTAAGGTTAACAGGGTCAACCAACATGGCTGCCCGCCCCTTTTGGACACACTATCACTTCCTGGGTTTACGGTTTGTTATCTAGCCTGGTCCCAGATCTATTTGTACTGTCTTGCCTCATCATGTCAAATGTCAAGTCAAACAATGAACATAGGCTATGTATAGAGTTGGTAAGACAGTACAAACTGATCTGGGACCAGGCTGGTTTTGACCCTCCTCAGAGGACATTGTGCAGGCTAAAACAGAGGGCATATCTGCTGCTACTGAACTACTGGGCTTAGAGACTGAGGACAGATAGAGTTGATGGCGCACCTGGGAGTTAGTGTGTCAAAGAGCCCAATTATTCCCTAACAGAAAAAGAAGAAAACAATGGCTCACCCTGACACTCCATAGTAGATTAATGGCATTACTGTAAAATGGATTGCAGATTAATTGACAGGTAAATTGGGTCTTGAAATGTCATAATAGTGAAAATTATAGGAATTAATCTGGTAGACAATTTTCAGTTGTCAAGTGGTAATTATATATTCTATTTTCCTACATCTACATTGATTAATGCTTTACCTCACATATAGAGGAAAATGCACATAGCCTGACAACCAAATTGACTGAATAATTTCCCTTCAATATTTTAGCTTGAAAACTAAATCCATACTGCTTAGTATGGGCAGTTGGAATCCATCATGTATACATATGGGCTTATACACTATTTAACTGTGTCTACATACAGTACAGCTGAAGCCAGGGCACACTGGGGCAACAGTATGAGCACTGTGAACAGGCCTGACAGAGAAAAATCTTCCCCTTAGACACGGTTTCTTCTTGTTCTCCTGATGGCTGTATAGGAGGGGAAAGTAAAATAGAGCTTATAGTAGTTACCGGGTTACCCGTGTAGCATTCATTCAAATGTATCGAGTGCTCACATATGCCAAAGGCTCCTTTGAGCTGTGCATTATTTATTAGTTAAGGCATCTGAGTGAGATATCTCAAAAGTCTCAAATTCAATATTAGCAAAGCCAAGCAGAGAAAAAAAGACAAGAACTTTATTGGAAACACAATATTAAACATTTTAAAATAAATATGCTAGAACAGAAAATGTTCTAAGTGGTGTTACCATCCACTGTGAATTTGTTAGGTCTCTTTTACTGTGTTTTCTCACAGAACTCATTCTCAATGCTTAACGAGCGTGTCACTATTTCAGACTCACAAATGGTATGAGGACAGTGAGTCAGGGAAGGAACATAGCTGCTGCAACATGTCCTGCCGTTACATCTGTCCCTAGCCCGGGATCACTATCTCAAGAATAACACTAGTACACTACTAGTTATTCAGTATTATCTTTGGATGACCCTGAATTTGAATGTTTGATTATTCAAGTATTCTAGTTTCCCCTCATTGCCAGTCAAGCAGGGATGTCAGTGAAGATGCCCTCCAAAAGTAAAAAGGAGAGAAACTGTAATCTGCCCATAGTGAGGGATTTAGTAGGTTTACAATGGAGGCCTTGTGTTGAAAGGTCCTTCAGCCATGATATACTGCCTGGAGAGGATAAACTGTCTGGAAGTAGACATACTGTAAACAATTTAACAGGTAGCACTTAACACTCATGAATCCTCATGAGCTCCCGAGTGGTGCATCGGTCTAAGGCAATGCATCCCAGTGCAAGAGGTGTCACTACAGACCCTGGTTCGATTCCAGGCTGTATCACAACTGGCCGTGATTGGGAATCCCATAGGGCGGCGCACAATTGGCCCAGCATTGTCCGGGGTAGGCCGTCATTGTAAATAAGAATTTGTTCTTAACTGACTTATATATATTTTTTAATTACATCTTGAAAATCACACTTTCGTTCAATCCCAGGAAGTAGCTATCACTTAACGTGATGCTACTTTAGGTCATACAGTCAACCTGTAAATATATTATGTGAGAATGTTAAAGTGAAGAAGGCTGTCTAAGTAGGACCTTTTTCAGGCAGCTCTAAGCTACATTATTCAGTGCAGAAGTCATGAAAGCTCATTTGACATGACACACACTAGCCTGTTGAACACCTTTTAAAAGCACACTCAGGCTATAGAAACGTCATAGTCTGAAATGTTGTGTGAGTGTGTGAGTGAGGGAGTGAGGGAGTGTGTCTGTGTGTGTCGATCTGTCTGTGTATTACCTTTAGCAGGGTTAAAGTATATTCCTGACTTGTAGAGCATCTCCTCGTTCTGCCAGTCTTGGTTCCTCAGCACTGTTTTAACCCCAAACAGTAGGACCAGGGCAACGCTACAGTACACCACCACAGTCCTGGAGGAGCTCCACCTCAGCCGTACGTACAGGGCCCTCAGCCCCACCGCCAGCAGCAGACAGAAGCCCATACTGGGGATGTACAGTACCCTCTCTGCTATCACAAAGCCCACGTAGAAGAACAGGTTGGTGGCAGGGAGGAAAGGGACGGCCAATAGGCCCAAGGAGAACACCACTACGTTTTCAGTGGTGGGCAGTGGAGTCCTGGTGATGTAGTGCTTTTTGGTACCGTTCTGTGCACTAGCAGTGTGAGGCTCTGTTTCAGAGTTTGTGTGGTTGGAAACATCGGGGTGGTGGCAGCTGTGTCCATTGGTGTGGGACCTCCCGTTCCCGTTGGTTACATGATGGGCTTTTCCGTTGGTCTCCTTGCCCTTGACCTGGCGGGTGCGAAGCCCAAACCAAGCCAGAAGGAGCAGTCCCACATAGAAGGCCAAAGTATGAAGGTTCCTCCAATCGGCGATGCTTCTGATCAGAGGCAGGGCGTCCATAGACCAATCGAAGCTCAGGGTGTTTGGGCACAAGAGAAGCCACATGTTGACGGCGGGCAGATAGAGGAAGGTTAGAGTCCGAGTGAGGAGGGATGGGGAGTCCCCCGCTGGGTTGTCTGAGTTGGAGAAGTTGGGCGGTTTGTTACCCATCCAGTAGAGGCGGTATGCCAGCAGAACAGCCCCCCAGGCAGCCAACAGCAACACACTCAACAGCAGGTGGACGTTCCTCCTCTAGAAGAGAGAAAACAACAACAGAGCTGAAACTAGGAGGAACGGCAATTGACTGGAAAGCTAGCAGCAAAGGCAAGAAAAAATATTATGAGACGCTAGGGCCAAAGTAGTTTTCTGGTTGGTTGGTGATTTTTCTGACTCTTGGCATTTGATTATAAGCATAAGATTGAATGTAATTTAGAAGAAAAAAAACGCAAGAGTCTGTTATGTAACGTTATCTGGAACAAAAGCTGTGTTCATGCACTATTTGTCCAGCCAAGTGTTAGCCTGCAGATTTAGAATGCATTGCAAGGAAAGTCAACTACAATTGATTTTATTGTTATGTTTTGGCTGTGATGTGGGGTTTTGAATACCCATGAACAGGAAGATATCAGTTAACCGTGAATGTCTTTGTTGCTGGGGCTTATAAACCAAACAAATCAAAAAAGAAAGGGGAAAAATGCCCTGTGACTTTGTCTTTGATTCAAGCCAAAATAATCATGGCTATACTGGATTCATTGACTGTTGCTGAGCAAATGTGGTCTTACATCATAGCATTCCCTTATTCTGTGTTATCTTTCTCCTCACACACCCGGCCTTAAACATGACTAAATAAACACCAGAATACAGGCCAATAGACAGTCCTATTCATCATAATGCAGGCTCGATATTAAACACTTTCTGAAACTCCTGCATGGAAATGATTATGAAGTATTGAGTGTTTGAAACTTGTGCACGTTTGTGGGAGTGCAGAAAAAAACCTGGCCTATATTGTTCCCAATAGAACTGTTCCTGCTGTAGGATCAACTAGTCTTTCTTACTGGGTTTATTTTGGAAGTCACACTACTGCTAAGAAATCTTTATGGCTTCCCTTCCAAAATATTGTCAGCTAATACATGCAGGGCAACATCCATTTGTGCCCTGCAGTGGTGCTCTGTATTCAAGGGAGGATGATCTCATACTGGTACAGTACACAACAATGAGGCTAGCATACAGTACATGCATTTCATGTCCCAGCAATGCAGTAATTGACTGATTTCCCCATAGAGATTCAATGTAGAGGATAGGTTCATTACAAAGCAAAGCATTTTTGGTGTGTGACAGTGTTTCTATGTGTGTGTTTTGGGTGTGTGAGAGCGTACAGTATGTAGTGTGTGTGTGTTGGAGTGTCAGTGTAGTGTGTGAGTGTATGGGTAGTCTAGTGAGAGTCCATAGAGCCAGTACAAAACAATTACGATAAATAAATAATAAAGGGGGTCAATGTACATTTTCAGCATAGTCATATGATTAACTGTCCAACAAACAGCCCTGCAGCGTTTTTATTTATTAATGTATTTCATCTTTATTTAACTAGACAACTCAGTTAAGAACAAATTCTTATTTACAATAACGGCCTACCAAAAGGCAAAATCGTTGCAATTGTCTTTAATTCATATCATTCCTTACAGATCTCAAGATTACAGGCTTACACAAAATTGAGTATTTGTTTTTATTCCCCATGTGCTGTATAGTATTCCTTTGGTAATATACACACAACCCTTCTTTACCATTAAATGGAAAGCCACGGCTAGTGTACAGGTGCAAATCCATTTGATGTCCCCTCTTCCATCTCTCCATGCCAAATAGATCACAGTGGCTAATAAGGAGTATCCTCAGTCGGACTGTGAACATGGGGTCCTAGCTCTGCCGGTTGCAGTGCAGGGGGCTTCAGGGCTTCTATGAGAAATGGGCAAGGGACAAGGCCAAGCGCATCATAGAAGACCCACGCACAAGCTTGCTGCACCCCCGGAAGGAGATTAAGGGTCCCACTGTTCAGTAACAATAGGAATAAAGTAAGTTTCATTCCATCAGCCACCAGACTGTTGAACAGTGGGACATAGGACAGATGCAGGCCAAACACACGGTCGGACAGTAGGCCGCAGAGACTTTGAATATGTGAAAATGTAGACGTGTGACTTGTGTACTAACTTTCCAGTTTTTCGTACTGCATGTAATATGTTGTGTTGTGTTTGTGTATTTGAATGCTGACATCACAAAATGAATTTCCATGTAAATGGACAATAAAGTATATCGTATCATCGTATCAACCATAACCCGATTGGTAGCTTTATAAAATAACATCACTTCATTCCAAATGTGTAGTTAGTATAGCGACTTTATTTATTAACTGTATCTAGTAAATTACAGAAATAAATGTTGCAAATCTACATGTTGAAGACGTCATAATTCTGTTTAAGTTCATTGATCCAAGTTTTTCTTCAAATAAACATTGAGTTGAGAGATTCTGCTATGCTGTACCACCCGTTACAATACCAACTATATACTGGTGTAGTGTCAGAGTAGCTAGGAGATGATCATCGGATCATTAGATGTAGGACTATTGACAGTGATCAAATCTTGATGGATTCCAGCATTTAGTCTCTTTCCTTTTCCCCTGGTATGGTTTTGTGGGCCGGCTAGGCCCCCATGGAGTAGGCCTCATGTCAAAAGGGCCTGGTAGTTTAACTGTGTACCCAGCGGCAGGCTACAGAGGCTGAGAGGAAAATAATGACTGAAGAGAAAGGCAGAGCCAGCCTGAGACTCTTCCTATCTTAGGCGTTTCAGCAATTCTTCAGTGAAGGCACAAATTGTTCAGCAACAATGCTTTCCTAGTCATTGCCTTGAAATAGGCCTTCGGTATGTTGGAGCTAAATTTATTCACAATGCTTCTTGGAAAATGCTGTTGATTATGCCAAGTCGCATATGCTGGGGGAAAATAAAGACAGTTCCTGAGATTTAAAAGACATGTATTAAACATGTATTCAGCCATGTGGTACTAATTTTGCGAGTAAGCCTGTTGATGTAGGCTATGCTACCATACAGCTCCATAGCAAGATTCCTTTATCTTAGACTCCCTTGCTCAGGGGAGATCATCCCTATTAAAACAATGTGTAAGGGCAACACTATCAAAACCACAACAAAACTTTTGACAAATCAGGATATGATTTCCAAAGGAAGACAATCCACCACCGTTCTAGAGGTTAATATGTTGCTTGGCAACAGAAAGGTCACCAGTTCAATCCATATCCCACGTTTCTTGCTAATTCGACAACAACTGTCAAAAGTCTTAGGTGGGGGGCAATCAATATGTGAATTGATTGCCTTGCATCTATCTTCAGAGTTCGTACTGTTAGGTGACCTACACTGGGATATGCTTAACACCCCGGCCGTCCTACAATCTAAACTAGATGCCCTCAACCTCACACAAATTATCAAGGAACCTACCAGATACAGCCCCAAATCCGTAAACATGGGCACCCTCATAGATATCATACTAACCAACTTGCCCTCCAAATACACCTCTGCTGTTTTCAACCAGGATCTCAGTGATCACTGCCTCATTGCCTGCGTCAGTTATGGGTCCGCGGTCAAACGACCACCCCTCATCACTGTCAAACCCTCCCTAAAACACTTCTGCGAGCAGGCCTTTCTAATCGACCTGGCCCATGTATCATGGAAGGATATTGGCCTCATCCCGTCAGTAGAGGATGCCTGGTTGTTCTTTAAAAGTGCTTTCCTCACCATCGTAAATGGAAAAGAAGAGCACCTCCTCCCAGCTGCCCACTGCACTGAGGCTAGGAAACACTGTCACCACCAATAAATCCACGATAATCGAGAAATTCAATAAGCATTTCACTATGGCTGGCCATGCTTTCCACCTGGCTACCCCAAACTCGGCCAACAGCTTTGCACCCCCGCAGCAAGTGGCCCAAGCCCCCCCCCCCCCCCCCTTTCTCCTTCACCCAAATCCAGACAGCTGATGTTCTGAAAGAGTTGCAAAATCTGGATCCCTACAAATCAGCTGGGCTAGACAATCTGGACCCGCTCTTCCTAAAATTATCCGCTGCCGTTGTTGCAACCCCTATTACTAGCCTGTTCAACCTATTTCGTATCGTCTGAGATTCATAAAGATTGGAAAGCAGCCGCGGTCATCCCTCTCTTCAAAGGGGGAGACACTCTAGACCCAAACAGTTACAGACAGATATCCATCCTGCCCTGCCTTTCTAAAGTCTTCGAAAGCCAAGTTAACAAATAGATCACCGACCATTTCGAATCCCACCGTACCTTCTCCGCTATGCAATCTGGTTTCCGAGCTGGTCACGGGTGCATCTCAGCCACGCTCAAGGTCCTAAACGATATCATAATCGCCATTGATAAAAGACAGTACTGTGCAGCCGTCTGCATCGACCTGGCCAAGGCTTTCGACTCTGTCAACCACCGTATTCTTATCGGCAGACTCAACAGTCTTGGTTTCTCAAATGAATGCCTCGCCTGGTTCACTAACTACTTCTCAGATAGGGTTCAGTGTGTCAAATCGGAGGGCCTGTTGTCGGGACCTCTGGCAGTCTCTTTTGGGGTGCCACAGGGTTCAATTCTCAGGCCAACTCTTTTCTCTGTATATATCAACGATGTCGCTCTTGCTGTGGGTGATTCTACTCAACGCAGACAACACCATTCTGTATACATCTGGCCCTTCTTTGGAAAATGTGTTAACAAACCTCCAAACGAGCTTCAATGCCATACAACACTCCTTCAGTGGCCTCCAACTGCTCTTAAATGGCAGTAAAACTAAATGCATGCTCTTCAACCGATTGCTGTCCGCACCCTCCTGCCTGACTAGCATCACTACCCTGGACGGCTCTGCTTTAGAATATGTGGACAACTATAAATACCTAGGTGTCTGACTAGAGTGTAAACTCTCCTTCCAGACTCATATTAAGCATCTCCAATCCAAAATTAAATCTAGAATCAGCTTCCTATTTCGCAACAAAGCATACTTCACTCATGCTGCCAAACATACCCTCGTAAAACTGACTATCCTACCGATCCTCGACTTCGGCGATGTCATTTCCAAAATAGCCTCCAACACCCTACTCAGCAAATTGGATGCAGTCTATCACAGTGCCATCCGTTTTGTCACCAAAGCCCCATATACTACCCACCACTGCGACCTGTATGCTCTCGTTGGCTGGTCCTCGCTCCATATTTGTCGCCAAACCCACTGGCTCCAGGTCATCTATAAGTCTTTGCTAGGTAAAGCTCCGCCTAATCTCAGCTCACTGGTCACCATAGCAACACCCACCCGTAGCATGCGCTCCAGCAGGTATATTTCACTGGTCATCCCCAAAGCCAACACCTAATTTGGCCGCCTTTCCTTCCAGTTCTCTGGTGCCAATGACCGGAACGAATTGCAAAAATCACTGAAGTTGGAGACGTACATCTTCCTCACTAACTTTAAGCGTCAGCTGTCAGAGCAGCTTACCGATCGCTGCAGCTGTACACAGCCCATCTGTAAATAGCCAATCCAACTACCTACCTCATCCCCATTTTTTTTTTTTTTTTTTGCACACCAGTATTTCTACTTGCACATCTTCATCTGCACATTCTATCACTCCAGTGTTGATTGCTAAATTGTAATTACTTCGCCACTATGGCCTATTTATTGCCTTACCTCCTTACTTCATTTGCACACACTGTATACAGATTTTTCTATTGTGTTATTGACTGTATGTGTGTTTATCCTATGTGTAACTCTGTGTTGTTTTTGTCGCACTGCTTTGCTTTATCTTGACCAGGACGCAGTTGTAAATGAGAACTTGTTCTCAACTGGCCTACCTGGTTAACTTCTTTATGATATGGGACAGCATTTTCACTTTTGGATGAATTGCCTCCTACTCTGTCCCAGATGCTAATATATGCATATTATTATTACCATTGGATATAAAACACTCTGAAGTTTCTAAAACTGTTTGAATGATGTCTGTGAGTATAACAGAACTCATATGGCAGGCAAAAACCTGAGAGACATCCAAACAGGAAGTGAGAATTCTGAGACTGGTCAATGTTCAACTCATCGCCGATTCAATTCCCAGGAAGATATGGATCTGTTTGCACTTCCTACGCCTTCCACTAGATCAAAGGTTAGTGATTAATTGTATCTCTATTTCTGCTTTTTGTGACTACTATCTTTTGCTGGGAAAATGGCTGTGTTTTTCTGTGGCTATGTACTGAGCTAACATAATTGTTTGGTGTGCTTTCGCCGTAAATCCTTTTTAAAATCAGACATGTTGACTGGATTCACAACATGTGTAGCTTTAATTTTGTGTCTTTGATGTGGGATTTCATGAAAGATTGATTTTTATAGTAATATATTTCAATTTGGCGCGCTACATTTTTTCTGGCTTTTGGCCAAGTGGGACGCTACCGTCCCACATATCCCAGAGAAGTTAAATAAAGATTAAATAAATAAAAAATGTAAATAAAAAAAGGTCAGGTCCCTGTGGAAACGGTTGAAGAGGGACAGTTTCACACGTTAACAGACACCTCAGCATTACTTCAGGTAAACAGCATACAATGGCTATTCTTCCCGAAATAAAGAAATCATTGGTTTTCATGTTATAAAATTCCTACTAAACTTGTTCCATGGAGGTTTAAAGCTATTACAACACCCGGCCATGATACATCTTTCAACCATAATTTGCAAATAAATTCATAAAAAATCCTACAATGTGATTTTCTGGATTTTGTTTTCTCATTTTGTCTGTCATAGTTGTAGTGTACCTATGACGAAAATTACAGGCCTCTCTCATCTTTTTATGTGGGAGAACTTGCACAATTGGTGGCTGACTAAATACTTTTTTGCCCCACTGTATGTATCGGTGTGAGGAGCTGAATTTAGGCAATGGATAGAACAAACAGGGTTAATATAACGAGTCTACTGCACTTCTTATGATGGTGACGTACCGGAATTCAATTCTTAATTCATAATCTTTCAAAGGGAAGAATTTGAGAAGTAAACAGCTGTAGGAGTTCCTGCTATGTTTGAGGGAAGTTAAAAGCCTAAAATATGTTCATGTGGTTTAGTTTGGGGATGAAGTAACAGAGAAGAAGCACAGCTTTGGGTTGAAATATGACATGCATAAAAGAAGGAAAGTGGCGATGGGGACATTTAATGCTTTTCAACAGATACAAATCAGCAGTATTGTTGGTGGCCACCCTACATCCCAGATCACCCTGCCGTTAGGTCCCACAGTTTTGTCTTATGAACTTCTCGGGAACCTGTCGGCTGTCCGCTTGAAAAACTCCACAAATCTCACCATCGGCATTACACACACTAAATCACACTCGAAAAACGATTACAGTGCAAAGTAGCTCCGCCACTTCTCAAATTGAAACAAGCGGGAGAAACTGTAAATAAGATGATGTGGATGTAGACGGAGACCACGGCCTGAAGCTGCTGTAGGATGCTGGCAGGGAGCCAGAGTAAGAGGTACTGTAGCCACGTAACGAACACCACGCAACCACCCCACTCTGCAGGGCTGAGCTCGCTGCGCACGGCTGCCTCTGGCTCTGCCAGGCAGATTTATCCCTGTTGTGATGGGACCACCCTCCAGAAGGGCAGGGTGTCTTTCCTGCTGCCTGTGTGCTGCTGATGGCTCTCTGGCCCAGGGCCAACACATATGAACTACCTGGCTCAGGCACAAAAGTATGTCATGCTAACTCTAACTCACTCCCCAGCCTTGGTGCACACTGTCAAACACCACCATGCTAACCACATCCATATGTTTGTTGGAGTTTTCTTTATTCACGTGTGTATATGTTCTGATGTTTCTCTGTTAAGTACAGGCTAATACCTTAGGGCAGTACGGCAAACATGAAAAAAGCCTTTAATGATATTGACACAACATTTGTGACCTCTGAAATCTTTTGTATATGGACTAACCTCACTGCCTGCAAAACAGGATTTCAGTTGAACATACTGGAAATGCATTAGGGCCTGCTAATAAAACTCTCAAGGGTTTACTTTTCGGCAGTGGATAACTAGAGGACCATCACTATTATCTCACAAGTAAACAAACATGTGCGTCTCCCTAATATGCCTCCAGTTAAAATGTCCGCCTTTTCAAAAGCATAAGTTCAAATAGGGGCCCGGCGAGGGGTACCCGATTGCCACAACCCCATTATGATGCAAGCCAAGGAATTCCAGCTTTGTCTCGTTTGTCTTTAATCCAGTTTAGCTTGAAATAAGTGGTTTAGCACAACCCGGTAGGAAGCATGGGGCTTTTCTTTTGTATTTCAGGCTCAATCAGTTCAGAACTGAAACAATTTTGCTTTTATGAGGCAGGCGAAGAAAATATCCTTGGAGATGAAGTGCAAAATAGACCAATTCACAGAAAGTATTTTCTGGTGCTTTGAATGCCTTTCTTCTCAACACTTGGGGTGGAAGCTACCGGTAAGAAAATTTAATCCAGAAAGGATTCTTGAGTGCTGCCACTGAATTGTCGGATAGGTGCTGTGCCATTGATTATGCTTGGGGACCGGAATGGGCAGCGTTTAATTTTTATTTTTTTTGGCAATCCGGTTTTCAAAACCCACACACATTTACTTTTGAATATGTCAATTAGAACCTACCATCGTTCAACATTACTTTGAGTACCACCTACTACATGTTACACCTAACAAATTCATCTAAAGCCAATCTCCCAGCTGGTTTGTAGTTGGGGGCACTGACAGATCCAGTCAGCCTGACAGATCAACCCCACCATAAAACCAATCCTTTGAAATGAGAAGTGGCGTGCCTGACCTCTCTCTCTCATCTTCATCGTTACCCAGATCGATCGCCCAACGGGGGACTTTCATCATGGATTTCCTTCACACAAATAGATTGCAGACAACTCCAACCATATGAACCAACCGCTTTAAACCACAGAATGACCTCCAAAATCTTTAGCATGCAGCACATGCAAAAGCCCTTTTTGGCCTGTCATGTACTATTGGATAATCTGTGTTCTCTCTTCTTATCTGACGGATTTGTTCTGGTCTTTGGCTTTCAGTAAGCATGGAACCCTGGTGAGTAAAACACTGATTGTTTGCAGCCAAGATAAGAGGCTGGCTATTTTACTTCCATAAAATGTGTTGTGGACTACCAACAGCTGGCCAAGGTTTCCTCGATGGTTTCGCATGTTAGGCAGTAGCGTTACCACGATACTAGTATCGTAATACTAAGAAGTAAGGAAGCAAAAGGAAACAAAACATGAAGCGGACGCGATTTCTTTAGGAAAACAGTCCCAATGTTGGCAAAAACAGTCTTATATTATCACCCAGAGGCACATTTGTTTATTTTGCAAGCTGTAGAACACATTATTTTACATACAGTAGGTTTTAAAAGGACCATAGAGTTGAGTCTGCTTCGCGTTTTATTTTTTGCCAAGGAAAATCTGGTATCGTTGTATCTGGCAGTCATGTTGTGACCATAGGCCATAGGGTCCGAGGGGTTACAGGGTCAAACTTTCAAACCTTCAGTGGGTCAGCCACAGCAGTGGCCTGGATCAAAGCATTTATCATGGCTGAACCTCCTTACAGCCCAGACACAACCCACAGAGTCAGGTGGTCCTGGTATGGAAGGTATGGAACCCCCTTCGTCACCATTACTGAGGAGCAAATGGAATCTGCCAAGAGACAGCCATGGAAAAACCCACAGGAGACTCTGGGAATGGACCAGAGATGAGGCAGGAATCTGGTTGAGATAAAATCGGACATTTATTGACTGTGAAACATTGAAGATAAAAACATGGGGGCTTCCAGCAGAGTGGCAAAGGCCAGGAAGAGGGGAAGATGAGAGGATGGCACAGCATCACTTCACATGACAGGACATTACCTATTAAAGAGTATAACTCTGCATGAGACTTACAACATTCATCATCCATGGTTATCTTGGTAAAATATTCAATGACATGAAGTACTCACTGCTGAACTTTAAAAGCACTTTATTTCCTTTCTATACTAATATTGATTGGATTAGGCATTCTGTTTCAGCCTACAGTGGCTTGCGAAAGTATTCACCCTCTTGGCATTTTTCCTATTTTGTTGCCTTACAACCTGGAATTAAAATAGATTTTTGGGATTTGATTTGATTTACACAACATGCCTACCACTTTGAAGATGCAATATATTTTTTATTGTGAAACAAACAAGAAATAAGACAAAATAAGACAAAAAAAAACGTGAGCGTGCAAAACTACTCACCCCTTGAAAGTCAATACTTTGTAGAGCCACCTTTTGCAGCAATTACAGCTGCAAGTCTCTTGGGGTATGTCTCTATAAACTTGGCACATCTAGCCACTGGGATTTTTGCCCATTCTTCAAGGCAAAACTGCTCCAGCTCCTTAAAGTTGGATGGGTTCCGCTGGTGTACAGCAATCTTTAAGTCATACCACAGATTCTCAATTGGACTGAGGTCTGAGCTTTGACTAGGCCATTCCAAGACATTTAAAAGTTTTCCCTTAAACCACTCGAGTGTTGCTTTAGCAGTATGCTTAGGGTCATTGTCCTGCTGGAAGGTGAACCTCTGTCCCAGTCTCAAATGTCTGGAAGACTGAAACAGGTTTCCCTCAAGAATTTCCCTGTATTTAGGTGATGAGAGGTGTTGAGTTTGCGCCAGACATAGCGTTTTCCTTGATGGCCAAAAGCTCCATTTTAGTCTCATCTGACTAGAGAACCTTCTTCCATATGTTTGGGGAGTCTCCCACATGCCTTTTGGCGAAGACCAAACGTGCTTGCTTATTTTTTTCTTTAAGCAATGGCTTTTTTTCTGGCCACTCTTCCGTAAAGCCCAGCTCTGTGGAGTGTATGGCTTAAAGTGGTAGTATGGACAGATACTCCAATCTCTGCTGTTGAGCTTTGCAGTTCCTTCAGGGTTATTTTTGGTCTCTTTGTTGCCTCTCTGATTAATGCCCTCCTTGCCTGGTCCGTGAGTTTTGGTGGGCTACCCTCTCTTGACAGGTTTGTTGGGGTGCCATATTCTTTACATTTTTTAATAATGGATTTAATGGTGCTCCGTGGGATGTTCAAAGTTTCGGATATTTTTTTTATAACCCAACCCTGATCTGTACTTCTCCACAACTTTGTCCCTGACCTGTTTGAAGAGCTCCTTGGTCTTCATGGTGCCGCGTACTTGGCGGTGCCCCTTGCTTAGTGGTGTTGCAGACTCTGGGGCCTTTCAGAACAGGTGTATATATACTGAGATCATGTGACCGATCATGTGACACTTAGATTGCACACAGGTGGACTTTATTTAACTAATTATGTGACTTCTGAAGGTAATTGGTTGCACCATATCTTATTTAGGGTCTTCATAGCAAAGCATGTGAATACATATGCACGCACCCCTTTCCAGTTATTTTTTCGCAGAATTTTTTGAAACAAGTTATTTATTAAATTTCACTTCAAAAAGTTGGACTATTTTGTGTATGTCCATTATATGAAATCCAAATAAAAATCCATTTAAATTACAGGTTGTAATCCAACAAAATAGGAAAAATGCCAAGGGGATGAATATTTTTGCAAGGCACTATATATACAAAACCAATGAGGAATTTCACCCTAGATGATGAGCGCAAATAGAGCCTGGAAACTGTTTCAACTGAAATGCCTTGAGTTACGCCAGCTCATGTTCTGTTGGTCAGCCTTTATTAACCATAATCACAAAATCAACAGAGGACCCCTTACAGAATGCTACATTCCAGCACCTCTCTTCCTCTCTCTCCGTCTCCCAGCTCTCAAACTCCACCTCTTTAGCACACTCTCATTTGATGTTCCAATAATCCTCTCTGCTCCTTCTGAGGAAACCACAATCACACAAACTCCTGTGGAAATGGTTCCTTTTCGTGCCAAAGACAGGTGACCCTGGTTTGAGGGTCAGTGAGGTTCCCCTTTCCCATGTGGTCCCCTTGTGCCTTAATTAGAGCCCATTAATGCCCCTCATCAGTAGCAATAATTTACACTTAATTCAAAGTGTAAAAACGACATGTTTTCCTCACCCCAACTGGAGAGAGGCTCTTGAGTGGATGAAATGTGAACGTCTAGTGTCGGGTAAGCGGATCGCTGTGTAGAACAACGCTGGGTAGGGAATGTGCTGCGTTAGCTGGAGCGCTACAGTTTCTCTCCCTGAAGTATGATGGAGGTGGTCTAACACCAACCCGAAAGCCTTAGGAAACATAAACAGTCAATCAATGGGAGATCCTTATGTTGTTGAGTCTGGTCATGCAAAGGGTCATGCTCACTTGAAAATGTGCTGACTTCATAGAGTTGTTACTCACATTAGCTCCTCATCCATCAACAGTGGAATCAGAATTAAATCAATATCAATTCATTCAAGTGCCTTATTACCAGGCCAACGGAAATACGTTTGAATATGTGTCTTCATTAGTAACCAATATTAGCCAAAACCGTTCGCAGAAGAGGAGAAAGGGTAATGGAGACCAAATGAAAACACTGTAATGACAACAGAAAAAACAAGTCAAAACATTTAATTGGAAATATTTATTGAGTGAAACCACAAGGGCCTGAAATCTAACCAGTGACAGCTCCTATATTCTAGTCCTCCGGTTTCCCTATCTATTTATCTTGTTCGCTTGGCTGTGTGAGTCCTGCTTGGCTGTGTGAGAAATACATGTCTAATCTGCTGAGACAAGATGCTGATTCAAGTTTGCTTGCAGGGGGGAGGAAAGACAGAGGACAGAGGTCCTGGAGTTTGATGATAATTCCGCACGATCCACAAAAACTGCATGGATTTGGGATTTCTATAGAGCCACATGCTGTATATTCCCAGTCGCCTGTTGGTTGACAACACTTGTTGAATATTTGAAAGAGCTTTGCCCTCTGCCTGGGATTCCCACTCATTACCATGCCGTTTGGCAGATCAGACCACTGTAAGCCTCTTCACAGAACATGCTTGGAGGCAGACAAGAGCTCTGATTATCTAAGCCAAGAAGATCTGCTGTCTTAGGGCTGTCAGAAGCAAATCACTTTCACTTCTGTCAGAGAGGGGTCATTTCATAGAGTGGTTTTCACTGACATTGTTGTGTTGTTTTGTCTTGTTAATCTTCACCGCATCGCTGTGACAATGTAATATTAGCGCTGTTTCTATTGGCCACACTTCAATAAAGACAAAGTGATGACTTGTGGTGTGACAATGAATTGCTGACGTAGGTTTATAGGGAGCATTTAGTGGGTAATATTGGTTTTAAGGCCTCCCGAGTGGCGCTGTGGTCTAAGGCACTGTATTGCAGTGCTAGAGGTGCCACTATAGACCCTGGATTGATCCCAGGCTGTGTCGCTGCCGGCCGCGGGAGACCCATGAGAAGGCGCACAATTGGCCCAGTTTCGTCCGGGTTAGGGGAGGGTTTGGCCGGCCGGGATGTCCTTGTTCCATTGCGCTCTAGCGACTCCTTGTGACGTGCCGGGCGCATTCACGCTGACTACGGTCGCCAGCTGTACGGTGTTTCCTCTGATGCATTGGTGTGGCTGGTTTCCGGATTAAGGGAGCGTTGTGCCAAGAAGCAGAGCGGTTTAGTGGGGTCTTGTTTCGGAGGACGCATGGCTCTCGACCTTTGCCTCTCCCTAGTCCGTACGGAAGTTGCAGCGATGGGACAAGACTAACTACCAATTGGATATCACAACATTCGGGACTAAAAAGTACACTAAAATTATAATATTTTTTTTTATATTGGTTTTAAGATCAAATCCCACCCGATAACAAGCAATTTGACATTCACCCTGGATCTAGTCATAATCGCTATTTCAGTTATAAATATGAGAGTGAATTAAATTGTCTATACACAAAAGTTAAATATGAACAGATAAATATATGACAACCCCTCCCACACACACAATCACACGATCACACCGCAAGGTAGAGTGAAGGATAAAAACCTTGCAGGTTTCACGAATGAATGACTAAACAGATAATAATTAGCTTGTCAGAGACGGTGTGAGTGTGAGCGTGAGTGTGAACGTGTGTGTGTGTGTGTGTGTGTGTGTGTGTGTGTGTGTGTGTGTGTGTGTGTGTGTGTGTGTGTGTGTGTGTGTGTGTGTGTGTGTGTGTGTGTGTGTGGTAGAATATCGGAGCCATTTTCTCTGACTCATTACAGAGCACTCAATAGAAACCCCCCTCAAATAAGGTCACAGAAATATTGACTAAAAATATGGAAAAAATGATTATACTGGTGACAAAGACCATTAATAATCAAGAGTAAACATTATTTTGCCCCATTATTTTTTACACTTAATCAGAAAATATCCAGAAGACATTTAGGAATAACATTTTTTTTTTTTTTTTTTTTTACAGCTATTTAAAAAGCCCTGAACAAAAAAAGAAGTGCATCGAACTGGCTTACATTTGCTGAATACAAAAACGTCTGAGTGAAGGACGTCAGATGGAACATTGCCCTGAGAATGTTCCATCCAGAGCCTCCATCTTTATCGTTATTTTTCTCTCCCTATTTCTCTCTCCATTAACTCTGTATATCTTTCTCTCTCGCTCTCTCTCTGCCCATCACTCTCCCTCTCTCTCTTTACCTCTTTCCTCTCTCACTCCCCATTCTTCCTTTCTTCCCTTCCTCCCTCTCCTCTCTTTCCCTCCTCATCTCCAGAAGCCTTGGCAGCAGGGAGATGTAGGTGGGCAGTGGTCTACTGGCCTTGGCTGCTGTGCTCAGAGCGATCACAGCCCTGTCACATAACCATAGCAGACAGCTAGCCAATCAGCAGACAGCTAGTCAATCATCATAAAGCTAGCCAATCAACGCAGGTAAAAATGAGACCACAACTCTGCTCTGGGTGAGCTCAGAAAAAATGATATTGATGTTATAGGACAACATGCAGGAGAGCTCTCACAAATATACGTTCCTATTTTCTGTGCCTTTCTTGGGTTCAGACGTAAATGCAAAAAAAGCAAGCGGTAGGCCTTTATTAGAGTATATTACTGACCACCCCACAAGACACAATGTAATGAAAGTGGATAAAAAATATTTGATCGAAGAGGATAACAGATAACACATTGTGGTTAATAAAGCAGTATTTTCAGGCTGTATTGGGCACATCACAGCAACTACACTACCATCCTCACTTATACTCCCAAATTAGCTGGTTCTGGCTGAATGACTTGACGTGTCTCTTTATTGGGCAAGGTTTAGTACTTGAATCAAGGCTGAAATAGTTTTTAACAAGAAAAATATGAATTGCTTTGAGTTCCAGAAGAGTGGTTTGCGACAATCCAATCACAGTTAGAAAAATATAAATGAACCTTAAGACGTTTTCTGTTTTGACCCTATGATCACTCGACTACACAGCTGATGCCCCCTGGACTGTTTCAATAACACGGTGCCACATTTTGTTTACCGGTCAGCCCCAGCCTCGAACTCAGGTCCTGTATGTACCTAACTGAGCCGCTCTGCCCATTCATCGCCATTTACCCGTTGTTGTCTTAGCTCTCCTGATCAACACCTGTGATTGCTTTATGCCTCTCTCTAATGTCAATATGCCTTGTCTACTGCTGTCTTGGCTAGTTTTTACTGTCTTATTTCACCATAGTGCCTTCAGTCCCGCTCAAAATGCCTTAGATAGCCCTTTCGTCAAACCACACACACGTGGAGACCTCACCTGGCTTAACTTGTCCCACCAGAGACTAAACCTCTCTCATCGTCACTCAACGCCTAGGTTTACCTCCACTGTACTCACATCCTACCATACCCTTGTCTGTACATTATGCCTTGAATCTATTCTACCACGCCCAGAAATCTGCTCATTCTATTCTGTCACCAACAAACTAGACAGCCAGTTCATATAGCCTTTAGCCGTACCCTTATCCTACTCCTTTTCTGTTCCTCTGGTGATGTAGAAGTGAACCCAGGCCCTGTCGCTCCCAGTTCCACTCCTATCCAACAGGCGCTATCATTTGTTGACTTCTGTAACCGTAAAAGCCTTGCTTTCATGCATGTCAACATCAGAAGCCTCCTCCATAAATATGTTTTATTCACTGCTTTAACACACTTCACCAACCCTGATGTCCTAGCCGTGTCTGAATCCTGGCTTAGGAGGCGACCAAAAATTCTGAAATTTCCATCCCCAACTACAACATTTCCCGCCAAGATAGAACTGCCAAAGGGGGTGGAGTTGCAATCTACTGCAGAGATAGCCTGCAGAGTTTTGTCTTACTATCCAAGTCTGTGCCCAAAGAGTTCGAGCTTCTACTTTTAAAAATCCACCTTTCCAGGAATAAGTCTCTTACTGTTGCCGCTTGTTACAGACCACACTCAGCCCCCTGCTGTGCCCTGGAGACCATATGTGAATTAATTGCCCCCCATCTATCTTCAGAGTTCGTACTGTTAAGTGACCTAAACTGGGATATGCTTAACACCCCGGCCGTCCTACAATCTAAGCTAGATGCCCTCAATCTCACACAAATGTTTATGGAACCTACCAGGTACAACCCTAAATCAGTAAACATGGGCACCCACATAGCTATCATCCTGACCAATCTGCCCTCTAAATACACCTCTGCTGTCTTCAACCAGGATCTCAGTGATCACTGCCTCATTGCCTGCATCGTAATGTGTCCGCGGTCAAACGACCACCCCTCATCACTGTCAAACGCTCCCTAAAACACTTCAGCGAGGAGGCCTTTCTAATCGACCTGGCCCGGGTATCCTGGAAGGATATTGACCTCATTCCGTCAGTAGAGGATGACTGGTTATTCTTTAAACGTGCTTTCCTCACCATCTTAAATAAGCATGCCCAATTCAAAAAATGTAGAACTAAGAACAGATATAGCCCTTGGTTCACTCCAGACCTAACTGCCCTTGACCAGCACAAAAACATTAGGTTAGGAAGTTAGGAACCAATATACACAGGCAGTTAGGAAAGCTAAGGCTAGCTTTTTCAAACAGAAATTTGCATCCTGTAGCACAAATTCCAAAAGGTTCTGGGACACTGCAAAGTCCATGGAGAATAAGAGCACCTCTTCCCAGCTGCCCACTGCACTGAGGCTAGGAAACACTGTCACCACCGATAAATCTACGATAATCGAGAATTTCAATAAGCATTTTTCTACGGCTGGCCATGCTTTCCACCTGGCTACCCCTACCCCGGTCAACAGCTCTGCACCCCCCACAGCAACTGGCCCAAGTCTCCCCCTTTCTCCTTCACCCAAATCATGATAGCTGATGTTCTGAAAGAGCTGCAAAATCTGGACCCCTACAAATCAGCTGGGCAAGACAATCTGGACCCTCTCTTTCTAAAATTATCCGCTGCAATAGTTGCAACCCCTATTACTAGCCTGTTCAACCTCACTTTCTTATCGTCTGAGATCCCTAAAGATTAGAAAGCTGCCACGGTCATCCCCCTCTTCAAACAGGGTGACACTCTAGACCCAAACTGTTACAGACCTATGTCTATCCTACCCTGCCTTTCTAAAGTCTTCAAAAGCCAAGTTAACAAATCCCACTGTACCTTCTCCGCTATGCAATCTGGTTTCCGAGCTGGTCATGGGTGCACCTCAGCCACGCTCAAGGTCCTAAACGATATCATAACCGCCATCGATAAAATACAATACTGTGCAGCCGTCTGCATCGACCTGACCAAGGCTTTCGACTATGTTAATCACCGCATTCTTATCGGCAGACTCAACAGCCTTGGTTTCTCTAATGACTGCCTCGCCTGGTTCACCAAATACTTCTCAGATAGAGGTCAGTGTGTCAAATCGAAGTGGCCTGCTGTCCGGACCTCTGGCAGTCTCTATGGGTGTGCCACAGGGTTCAATTCTCGGGCCGACTCTTTTCTCTGTGTACATCAATGATGTCGCTCCTGCTGCTGGTGATTCTCTGATCCACCTCTACGCAGACGACACCATTCTGTATACTTCTGGCCCTTCTTTGGACACTGTGTTAACAAATCTCCAGACGTATGGCTTCAATGCCATACAAAACTTCTTCCGTGGCCTCCAACTGCTCTTAAATGCAAGCAAAACTAAATGCATGCTCTTCAACCGATCGCTGCCCGCACCCTCCTGCCCGTCTAGCAACACCACTCTGGACGGCTCTGACTTAGAATATGTGGACAACTACAAATACCTAGGTGTCTGGTTAGACTGTAAACTCTCCTTCCAGACTCACATTAAGCATCTCCAATCCAAAATTAAATCTAGAATCGGCTTCCTATTTCGCAACAAAGCATCCTTCACTCATGCTGCCAAACATACCCTCGTAAAACTGACTATCCTACCGATCCTTGACTTTGGCGATGTAATTTACAAAGTAGCCTCCAACACTCTACTCAACAAATTGGATGTAGTCTATCACAGTGCCATCCGTTTTGTCACCAAAGCCCCATATACTACCCACCACTGCGACCTGTATGCTCTCGTTGGTTGGCCCTCGGTACATATTTGTCGCCAAACCCACTGGCTCCAGGTCATCTATAAGTCTTTGCTAGGTAAAGCCCTGCCTTATCTCAGCTCACTGGTCACCATAGCAGCACCCACCCGTAGCACACACTCCAGCAGGTATATTTCACTGGTCACCCCCAAAGCCAACTCCTCCTTTGGCCGCCTTTCCTTCCAGTTCTCCGCTGCCAATGACTGGAACGAATTGCAAAAATCACTGAAGCTGGAGAGTTAAACCTCCCTCACTAACTTTAAGCATTAGCTGTCAGAGCAGCTTACCGATCACTGCACCTGTACATAGACCATCTCTAAATAGCCCACCCAACTACCTCATCCCCATATTGTTATTATATTTTTTGCTGATTTGCACCCCAGTATCTCTACTTGCACATTCATCTTCTGCACATCTATCACTCCGGTGTTCAATTGCTAAATTGTCATTATTTCACCACTATGGCCTATTTATTGCCTTACCTCCCTAATCTCACTACATTTGCACACACTGTGTATATACTTTTCCATTGTGTTAGTGATTGTACGTTTGTTTTTCCCATGTGTAACTCTGTGTTGTTTGTGTCGCACTGCTTTGCTCTATCTTGGCCAGATCGCAGTTGTAAATGAGAACTTGTTCTCAACTGGCCTACTTGGTTAAATAAAGGTGAAAAATATATATTTAAAAAATGCATCAGCAGTCGAAACAAATCAAGAGTGATTTCAATAAAAACACGAATTAAAATGTGTAAAAAGTTAAAGTAAAAAAAAAACGTAAAATGTACAACATCCAAATGAATTGAATTAGCTCTGCATGAAAATATGCATTCCAAGACACTGCACTGACGAAGACATGAGCTTCATATTATTTCTCAACTGTATCTGTGACCAGGGTTATTTTCAGCCCAGCGTATAAATCAAACATGCTCAGGGAAAGCCTCAATGATCATGGAACAGACAGACTCACCAACCACAGAATCTATATTTAACCTAAAGCGGGTGCTGCATGACACTTCTCACTCTTTCTGTAGCGTGCAACTCTGGGGGGAAATGAACAGAGAATCAATGGAAGAAGTTCTGACACTGCTTGCCAATGCTAAAGGGGGGAACAGGCTGGTGATAAATAAAGAAGAGCAAGAATAAGAGACGGAGAGAAAGAAAGTGGCTGTAAAATATTTAGAGCAGCTAGTGAACGGATTGGTCTTTGTTATCGAAGAGATGTAATGTTCCTTTCTGCTTAGTGGGTGTAGTCTGTTTCTCTCTCTCTCTGTTTCTCTGTTTCTCTCTCTCTCTGTTTCACTCTCTCTTTTTCTCTTACTCTCTCTGTTTCTCTCACTCTCTCGGTTTCTCTCACTCTCACACTCTCTTGGTTTCTCTCTCTCGCCACAGGGAGAACCAGGGTCAGAGCTTTGGCTGTCTCCGACACGACGTGTGTCAGCGCCTCTTATCCCTGATGAGTGGTAGGCCAGAGAGAGAGATCAAGAGCTTCCTAATCCAGTCACTTTCTATCAGCACAGGCCCACTACTGTAGCCACATTTTCTGGAGCTGTGGAGGACATTACGGGAGAAACTCTGGATGCACTGAAAGACCTGTTCCTCCAGCATCAGATGGAATTTCTACACATTATTATACTGTTACTTGATATTAGCATCTGTAGAATGAGAGAAACCACTGAGAACAAAGCCTTATTGTTGACCATGTGACCAACCTAAATAGAATAAACTTTGTCTACTCTTATGTGGAAAATATCTGCTTAACTTTTAAATACCCAGAACAGTAGCTCTCTCCAAAGACAGATGCATTTTACCTGAACCGTCTGCCTATAGGTCTGCTCAGTCATGCGAGGTCCACTAGAGTGTAGCCATCCCCAGGTGGGAGGCAGGTGGGTGAGGGCAGGGGATACTGGCTACCTCCACCATGCTCACTCCATCATACAGTGACAGCAGCCATTAGAGCATGCATAAGCCATCTGTGGAGCCCGAGATATAAGACCCTGAACGGTCTCACTCTAGAAAATGAAATGCCAAGGACATGTCAAGTCTACATGCAGTGACAACAACTCACGTGCCCTCACACACACCTGGCCGCCTCTGGTTCTCACCGCCCCCGGAGAGGCTACACACTAGGGTTGGGTGGTATCCAGAAAATAAACAAATTGCAAAGACAGGCAATCCAGCTCATAAAGCTATACATACTGTACCAGTAAAAAGCTTAGACACACCTACTCATTCAAGGATTTTTCTTCATTTTTACTATTTTCTACATTGTAGAATAAGACATCAAACTATGAAATAACACATATGGAATCATGTAGTAACCAAAAAAGTGTTAAACAAATCTAAATATATTTTATATTTGAGATTCTTCAAAGTAGCCACCCTTTGCCTTGATGACAGCTTTGCACACTCTTGGCATTCTCTCAACAAGCTTCATGATGTAGTCACCTGGAATACATTCCAATTAACAGGTGTGCCTTCATAAAAGTACATTTGTGGAATTTCTTTTGTTCTTAATGCATTTGAGAGAATCAGTTGTGTTGTGACAAGGTAGGGGTGGTATACAGAAGATAGCCCTATTTGGTAAAAGACCAAATCCATATTATGGCAAGAACAGCTCAAATAAGCAAAAAGAAACAACAGTCCATCATTACTATAAGACATGAAGGTTAGTCAATACGGAAAATGTTAAGAACTTTGAAAGTTTCTTCAAGTGCAGTCGCAAAAACCATCAAGCACTAGGATGAAACTGGCTCTCATGAGGACCGCCACAGGAAAGGAAGACCCAGAGCTACCTCTGCTGCAGAGGATAAGTTCATTATAGTTACCAGACTCAGAAATTGTAGGCCAAATAAATGCTTCACAGAGTTCAAGTAACAGACACATCTCAACTTACACAGCCTGGAGGTTTGTTAGGTCATTGTCCTGTTGAAAAACATATGATAGTCCCACTAAGCGCAAACCAGATGGGATGGTGTATCACTGCAGAATACTGTGGTAGCCATGCTGGTTAAGTGTGCCTTGAATTCTAAATAAATCACTGACAGTGTCACCAGCAGAGCACCCCCACACCATCACACCTCCTCCTCCATGCTTCATGGTGGGAACCACACATGCGGAGATCATCCATTCACCTACACTGAGTCTCACAAAGACACGGAACCAAAAATCTCAAAATTGGACTCATTAGACCAAAGGACAGATTTCCACTGGTCTAATGTCCATTGCTAATGTTTCTTGCCCAAGCAAGTCTCTTCTTCTTATTGGTGTCAATAATTTGACCATGAAGGCCTGACTCATGCAGTCTCCTCTGAACAGTTGATGTTGAGATGTGTCTGTTACTTGAACTCTGTGAAGCATTTATATGGGCTGCAATTTCTGAGGCTGGTGCCATAATATGGACTTGGTCTTTTGCCAAATAGGGCTATCTTCTGTATACCATCCCTACCTTGTCACAACACAACTGATTGGCACAAACGCATTAAGAAGGAAAGAAATTCCACAAATGTACTTTTAACAAGGCACACCTGCTAATTGGAATGTACACTTGGAAGAATCTCAAATCTCAAATATATTTTGATTTGTTTAACACCTTTATGGTTACTACATGATTCCATATGTGTTATTTCATAGTTTTGATGTCTTCACTATTATTTTACAATGTAGAAATTAGTAAAAATAAAGAAAAACCCTGCAATTAGTAGGTGTGTCCAAACTTTTGACTGGTAGTGTATATAGGTAGGAGCTACCGAATATCATTTTTGGTGAGTTTCGACAATGACAAGTGAATGTGAATGAGAGACGTGCAAATGAAAAAAGTTTTGAGGCATGCAGTACTGGCTCTCCAGCAGCATGTCTACAAGCTGTGTCTGTGTGGAGTCGCTAGGGTAACGGGCCTGCCTGCTCTGCTCAGAGAAGAGGGGGGAGAAGACTTCCGAGAACATAGAGGAGAAAAAATGCAAGGAAATCAAGATAGCAGTGGCAGCTGTACAGATGACTCATCCAAAGGGCTTTGCCTTCTCAAACACGGCATAAAGCTAACACCATATAATGCACCGTCACCTTATAAATTCAGCTACTTACTTAAATAGCAAGTTAAACTATGGGTTGTGTTAACGTATAATTCTGCGTTTTCAAGCAAGATAAAACGCAATCTATCAGCAGACAGCGCTCTGACTGATGTGAAGCTACTTTTCTCAGTGTAGCCAGTCTATGTTTCTCCAGTAAAATGCAAGACTAACTTTAAGCAAAACATTAGGAAATGTAGCTGGCTACATTATTTCTATGATAGGCCTAAACATTAGAAATATGATGGCCATGCATCGTTTTTGCTTTTTCATTGTAAGCTCATTTACTTGTGTGGCTACCATCAAAATAGTGTTGCACATATTTTGTCATCTGATGAAAATAAAGATATTTTATGCCAAATGTGTTGCACTAATGTATTTTCTGTGAAGGAAAATTATAGTTCCACGTCTTTGATCATTATATTGAAGCAAAAATACACTGTTGGCTTTCAATATACTGCTGAACTCCAGTCAATACACTGCTGAACTCCAGTCAATACACTGCTGAACTCCAGTCAATACACTGCTGAACTCCAGTCAATACACTGCTGAACTCCAGTCAATACACTGCTGAACTCCAGTCAATACACTGCTGAACTCCTGTTGTGCTATTTAAAAAACACAAACGTAACTGGCTCAACTGTGCTGGGGAACTAAGTAAGCTTCATAATGTAAAATAATGTGACAGGTGAAATAAGAACGAGATCTGCTTTATCTCCTAACGCATTGCACAAGTTGACTGCAGGTATTTACTTAAAAAATACCTACAAATATTAAAATGTATTGAAAAACTTCAAATAAATAGTTTCAATTATATTGAAAAACCATCCCATGGCTAATTTCAAATACCCCGGTAAACGGTATATATGGTATACTGCCCAAGCCTAACACACCCAGATAGTGCCCTCTTCTCAGACAGAGAGGCCAAGCCCTCGGCAGTTCCACAACACCTGAGCCAGGCTGGTTACACTGGGCATGCTCAGTCCTGAACAAAGAAACAATGTCCTTAATAGCAGCAGTCTGAGGAGAGTACATCCTTCAACAATATATCAGGGTTCTATATCTATGGGTGCATCAAATGTTATGTGAGGTGGGGATAATGTGAGTTGGTGTGAGATGTCAAGAATATGTTAGCTTGACACTCAATCTAATCTTGTTTAGGGAAATAGGTGTGTAATGGTTGATTTCTAAATGTTGACGAGGGATAAATGACCTCTGCAGATTGCTCTCAGGTTTCTCTGCAGCCATATGAACTTGAACAGGAGTGAGCCTGTTTGGGTAGGGGTGGGGGTAGGACTAGTTTGGGGGTGACGGTGAGGATGACCTAACCTTAATGTTAGTCACATGAAGTGTCATGACATCACACCAGGAGAAGTCCTCTTTATCCAGCTGATAGTTGTAATGTATGGTGTTTCAGCATTGTGTATTCACAGAGTATGGGAGGCATGGTATGGTAAAGAATGACTGACAACCCCTTAGGGACATAAGACCATATGAGTATACGCAACATCACTGACCACCACTGTCTTTTTCCCAACATAAAAAGTACACATGATGCAAGAGGTGCTCTGTTTTTCCCCCTGTTTGAGATATTATGGCCGAATGTACTATTATGTGGGCACAACTGTCCACAGTCACAAACAGAGGAACAAATGGGCATTCACTCCCAGTCCCTTTAAACAACATTTTAACCACACATCAAAAGGGAACTATTTTAATTACAGTCATTATAAAATGTTTACCCAAAAGCATGGGGTAAACATTTATATATCCTCTCTTTTCTCATTTTTAATGCTCCCGAGTAGAGAAAACGCTTTGTCACACAGTTGTCCAAACATTTACTTTAATAGCCAACCAACAAAGCAATTTGCGTGGTGGAAAAACATTGCAAACGCCAAGTCCTCAGGAAAGACATTTTACTGCATATTGCTAATGAAGAGCTCATACTGAAAAGCAATGCTAACGTTGGCCAAGCTAGGTGTACTAATTGTATCTTACTTCAGTATCTGTTATTGAAAATGAGCCTATTAACCAGTTCCCCGCACAAAATTAGCTCATAAAAAACATTTTTCCACATAAAGATAAATCGGTTAGACCACAAACGTAAGCGCTGCCAGCCATGTTATATTTGAATGCTAATAAAGTATTTGGTAGGCGTAATACAGGCTAGCATGCTATTCTTCCATAAATGCTACAAGACTTACAAAGGCGACATTATGAATATCCACGTAGAGAAGGGGGACTTGAATAAACAAACTGACAGTGTCGAAAATTACTCCCATCCCTATCGACTACATGTCTTGGCTGTAGTCTAGTATTGAAAAAGAGTCTAATCCTGACCTGTTGGAAATAGTGCAGAATGTGATATCCCCACTGTAAACATTGGGCCCAACTCCCATACAGTGTAGCTATAGCTAGCTAGAAGAAACGTGATAGTAGTAATGTTTGCAGTAGGATATACTATGGTTTGTTCGTTAGTCATAAAGACGTTAATATCACACCATCAGCATACTAGATGTACAAAAAGTCTGCATGGTAATTAAAAACAGCTCTTTGAGCTTAGTGATGGGCGACTGTGATTGGCTGGAGGAGTACAGTGTGTTTTGGATTTTTTATAAAGTGAACAGCAACCGAAAGCAACCAAGAGTTCTACCAGGTCTCTCAATAAAACTCACCCCAGAGAACTAGGGAGGAGAGGCTGCCAACAACTCACTAGACTCAGCCTCCAGCCGCTCTCTCTCTCTCTTTCTCTCTGTTAACCCAACGTGTTCATTCACTTACTCTCATCCTCTTTTTTGTTCTTGGACGCACACACACGCCTAATCACCTCTCACACACGCACACCGCTTCATTGCTTGACTATGTAAGGAACGGGAAATACTGAACATCAGCATATTTGACGCTGATTATACTTCATGCTGATGACAATAAATCTACCATTACAACAAGCACATACAGTGGTACCTCCTTTAAAAGGTGTGTCATACTGCAGCACACCTTACGGGCTGCTGCAGCATTCTACGGCATGTTATTTAATTGTCAGACATTTTTTACGTTAATGAAAGTTAGTGCTTGTTTAACCACAAGAGGGCATCTTTGAGAAGCATTTGATCGTCTTCCATATTGGCATTTCTAGAGAATTAAAACCTTTTTTTAAATAACATGGGATTGATTAAGAAATTTGGCTTAATTAATTTGATTAATATTATGGTGTTTCTATTCTGAGAAAAATGAAAAACGAAACCCTTAGGGTTTCTGTTAGGATGGAATGGAAAATATTGCACTGTGCAACGTGACGGTCGGGAGTAGGCTACAGCATAAGAGGATTGGAGGATTCCAAATTAATATCTATGGGGCATAACATTTCCACACCCTATTTGTAGTGTAACCAAGACTCATTTCGCCTATGGTAGGCCTACAGTAAATCTAAAAATATTTTTTCCGATGACGTGACTCTCCGCCAATAATTACATTTATAGGATTGGAGGATTCTACATTAATATCTAAGGGGCATTTTCCATTAGGATCTGTGAGAATATCTGAGAATATCTAAGGGGATTTTATATAATTCTAAATTAACTAATAAAAAATAAAAATAATAATAATAATAATAATGATCACTTTGTTTAAAAAGTAATGGTATTTTGGAGATTTTGTTTTCATTTGACCTAGAGTGAGTGAGGAAAAAGGCAATTCTTGAACATGGTGTGAGACATTCACACTAATTTGTAAATAAAGCCAGTTTGTTATTTAGAATTATTTATTTCTAGAGAAACCTAACTTGATTATTTAGCAGACATCACTTGCTTATATTCAGTCAACACATATATCTTGAACGGTGCTGAAATAGACATCCACAGCGGGAAGGCTATATATAATGATATTTGGAGATTATTTCATTTTAAAAAATGACAGTGAGCGATTGTAATCTGAATAAAGGCCAAAATAATATTTGTAAAGGCCAAAATATAGCTCTGCTAATAGCCATAATTTCCAGTAAGCAACAATTTGTTTGCCTTTATTAGACTTTGTTCCAATATTTCTGTATTTCAGTGATATTTATTCCCATAGTAATTCATTATGGATCCATAACTAAATCAACATCTGCATTTTGAAAAATTATTTTTATCATTATTTTATTAGCAAAAGCATAAAGATGCTGATGAAGAAATACAGTACTGTACACTATATGCTTTTACATTTGGATAATAAAGCATTTAAAGTATTTTGAAGATATAAGCTACCTGCATTTGTTTATTAGGCTACGGTGCAGTCTGACAAGTAAACATAGCCTAAAATACATAATGTAGTAAACATAGGGAGGTGCTTAATTCCTTACATAAGGGAGAGCAGGCCATGTCCTGACTTTCTTGGTGACCTCAAGTACCTTCAATAATGGCTGTACTAGAAAATACGGGCACATGGGAGACCGGGGTTCAATTCCCAGATGGGGAGGAAGGAGTAGGATCTCCTTGTAAATAAGAATTTGTTCTTAACTGATTCCATATGTGTTATTTCATAGTTGTGATGTCTTCACCATTATTCTAGAATGTAGAAAATAGTAAAAATAAAGAAAAATCCTGGAATGAGTAGGTGTGTCCAAACTTTTGTCTGGTACTTGCTTAATTAATTAGATTAATATTATGATTCTTTTATTCCAAGAAAAACTAAAAACCCTCTGGGTTTCCGTCAGGATGAAACGGAAAATATGACGCTGTACATGGGGGTCGGCAGTACAGTACTGGGCTATTTAGCTAAAGAGGCAGGGCACACGGGAGACCGGGGATCAATTCCCTGACGGGGAGGAAGGAGCAGGCTGTCCTTGTAAGTAAGAATTGTTTCTTAACTGACTTGTCTAGTTAAATAAAGGTTACACTAAGAGCATAACAATTCTGCACCCAAATGTTTTTATTCTAGTCTAACCAATACCCAAACGGAGATTAAGTGAAAATAAAAATGTCATTGATTTATCAAGACCAGTCCCCATGCATGTCTCAGAGCAGTGCGAAACGGTGCTAAAATAGTTGTAGGCTTTTGCTTCAAATCCTATTCAATCAATCAATCAATCAATCAATCAATCAAATGTATTTATAAAGCCCTTTTTACATCAGCTGATATCTCAAAGTGCTGTACAGAAACCCAGCCTAAAACCCCAAACAGCAAGCAATGCAGGTGTAGAAGCACGGTGGCTAGGAAAAACTCCCTAGAAAGGCCGGAACCTAGGAAGAAACCTAGAGAGGAAAAAGGCTCTGAGGGGTGGCCAGTCCTCTTCTGGCTGTGCCGGGTGGAGATTATAACAGTATAACACTATTGCTTCTAACTTCAATATGCTCTTTAAATAAATAAGACCTACACCACTTTTAACAGCACTTTACTCAACACTAGTGAGACTTATGTCGTCTATGGTGGGCGAAAAATATGAAGCGACACTCCGCCAATAATTACGTATAGAGGATTGGAGGATTAAAACCAAAAGCCACCTCATAGGTCTCCCGGTGGAGGCTGGCACGGGTATTGAACCTGCATCAGCCAGTTAAGTTATGAACCTGCATCATCAGCCAGTCGATTGTGCTACCAGGGCTGGTAAAACCCTGGATCATAGTTATTCTAACTTCCGCAACGCATATAAGGCCCTCCCCCGCCCTCCTTTCGGAAAAGCTGACCACGACTCCATTTTGTTGCTTCCAGCCTACAAACAGAAACTAAAACAAGAAGCTCCAGCGCTCAGGTCTGTTCAACGCTGGTCCGAACAATCTGACTCCACGCTTCAAGACTGCTTCGATCACGTGGATTGGGATATGTTCCGCATTGCGTCCAACAACAACATTGACGAATACGCTGATTCGGTGAGCGAGTTCATTAGAAAGTGCATCGGCGACATAATACCCACAGCAACGATTAAAACATTCCCAAACCAGAAACCGTGGATTGATGGCAGCATTCGCGTGAAACTGAAAGCACGAACCACTGCTTTTAACCAGGGCAAGGTGACCGGAAACATGACCGAATACAAACAGTGTAGCTATTCCCTCCGCAAGGCAATCAAACAAGCTAAGTGCCAGTATAGAGACAAAGTAGAGTCGCAATTCAACAGCTCAGACACAAGAGGTATGTGGCAGGGTCTACAGTCAATCACGGATTACAAAAAGAAAACCAGCCCCGTCGCGGACCAGGATGTCTTGCTCCCAGACAGACTAAATAACTTTTTTGCTCGCTTTGAGGACAATACAGTGCCACTGACACGGCCCGCTACCAAAACCTGCGGGCTCTCCTTCACTGCAGCCGAGGTGAGTAAAAAATTTAAACGTGTTAACCCTCGCAAGGCTGCAGGCCCAGACGGCATTCCCAGCCGCGTCCTCAGAGCATGCGCAGACCAGCTGGCTGGTGTCTTTACGGACATATTCAATCAATCCTTATCCCAGTCTGCTGTTCCCACATGCTTCAAGAGGGCCACCATTGTTCCTGTTCCCAAGAAAGCTAAGGTAACTGAGCTAAACGACTACCGCCCCGTAGCACTCACTTCCGTCATCATGAAGTGCTTTGAGAGACTAGTCAAGGACCATATCACCTCCACCCTACCTGACACCCTAGACCCACTCCAATTTGCTTACCGACCCAATAGGTCCACAGACGACGCAATCGCAACCACACTGCACACTGTCCTAACCCATCTGGACAAGAGGAATACCTATGTGAGAATGCTGTTCATCAACTACAGCTCAGAATTTAACACCATAGTACCCTCCAAACTCCTGACGGGCCACCCCCAGGTGGTGAGGGTAGGAAACAACATCTCCACCCCGCTGATCCTCAACACTGGGGCCCCACAAGGGTGCGTTCTGAGCCCTCTCCTGTACTCCCTGTTAACCCACGACTGCGTGGCCATGCACGCCTCCAACTCAATCATCAAGTTTGCGGACGACACTACAGTGGTAGGCTTGATTACCAACAACGACGAGACGGCCTACTGGGAGGAGGTGAGAGCCTTCGGAGTGTGGTGTCAGGAAAATAACCTCACACTTAACGTCAACAAAACAAAGGAGATGATTGTGGACTTCAGGAAACAGCAGAGGGAGCACCCCCCTATCCACATCGACGGGACAGTAGTGGAGAGGGTAGTAAGTTTTAAGTTCCTCGGTGTACACATCACGGATAAACTGAATTGGTCCACCCACACAGACAGCGTTGTGAAGAAGGCGCAGCAGCGCCTCTTCAACCTCAGTAGGCTGAAGAAATTCGGCTTGTCACCAAAAGCACTCACAAACTTCTACAGATGCACAATCGAGAGCATCCTGTCAGGCTGTATCACCGCCTGGTACGGCAACTGCTCCGCCCACAACCGTAAGGCTCTCCAGAGGGTAGTGAGGTCTGCACAACGCATCACCGGGGGCAAACTACCTGCCCTCCAGGACACCTACACCACCCGATGTCACAGGAAGGCCATAAAGATCATCAAGGACAACAACCACCCGAGCCACTGCCTGTTCACCCCGCTATCATCCAGAAGGCGAGGTCAGTACAGGTGCATCAAAGCAGGGACCGAGAGACTGAAAAACAGCTTCTATCTCAAGGCCATCAGACTGTTAAACAGCCACCACTAACATTTAGTGGCCGCTGCCAACATACTGACACAACTCCAGCCACTTTAATAAATGGGAATTGATGGAAATGTATGTAAAAATGTATCACTAGCCACTTTAAACAATGCCACTTAATATAATGTTTACATACCCTACATTACTCATCTCATATGTATATGTATATACTGTACTCTATATCATCTACTGCATCTTGCCATATTTATGTAATACATGTATCACTAGCCACTTTAAACTATGCCACTTTATGTTTATATACCCTACATTACTCATCTCATATGTATATACTGTACTCTATACCATCTACTGCATCTTGCCTATGCCGTTCTGTACCATCACTCATTCATATATCTTTATGTACATATTCTTTATCCCTTTACACTTGTGTGTATAAGGTAGTAGTTGTGGAATTGTTAGGTTAGATTACTCGTTGGTTATTACTGCATTGTCGGAACTAGAAGCACAAGCATTTCGCTACACTTGCATTAACATCTGCTAACCATGTGTATGTGACAAATAAAATTTGATTTGATTTGAAGTTATTTTATATAGGTCTAGGCTCTGAAGAAATAGACTCCAATTAAACACTCTTGTTGTTTGTAAAGTAAAATTAAAATTAAGATTATTGTTGAAATGAATTGCTCGACTTGTGAAGGTTTTCTCCATCTGTTGGTGTACTTGTCACTTGTATAACAAGTTAGCTATATTTTCAGCACCAGCCACTGTTCACCTCCTATTCATTGCGCTGTGGTTGCCGCCAGTTGTTTTTAAAATGTAACCTTTATTTAACTAGGCAAGTCAGGTAAGAACAAATTCTTATTTACAATGACGGCCTTCCCCGGCCAAACCCGGATGATGCTGGGCCAATTGTGCGCCGCCTTATGGCACTCGGAATCACAGTCGGATGTGATACAGCCTGTATTCGAACCAGGGACTGTAGTAATGCCTCTTGCACTGAGATGCAGTGCCTTAGAAAGGTCGATACAAATTATATGTTGCGAGTTGGGGAGAGGGGTTTTTCACACCTAGTTCGGCTATTAGACAATTCTTTAGTAAAGGTTGAATAGTCTATTGTTCATGTAATGATGGGTGGTGAGTCAGATGTAGGTGCAGGTGAAACGTTTTAGTAAAACAACAAAACCAAGAACACGACACTAACAAAAGGCAGTACGCCGATATACAAGAACAATACTAACTGGTGAGTGAACCTGGGAGAGTGACATAAAAAGGGGAGGAAATGATGGAGGTAATGGAGTCCAGCTGTGAATCATAATGCCGTTTGGGAGGAGCAGACGTGACAGTTCAGCTGTGAATCATAATGCCGTTTGGGAGGAGCAGACGTGACAGTTCAGCTGTGAATCATAATGCCGTTTGGGAGGAGCAGACGTGACAGTTCAGCTGTGAATCATAATGCCGTTTGGGAGGAGCAGACGTGACAGTTCAGCTGTGAATCATAATGCCGTTTGGGAGGAGCAGACGTGACAGTTCAGCTGTGAATCATAATGCCGTTTGGGAGGAGCAGACGTGACAGTTCAGCTGATAGCCCATCCTAGAAACATTGTTTGCAGAATTCACAGCCTGTTACAGTCCGCTTGTGAAAAACAAAATGCCTCCAGCTGTCGAAACACAGAATATCTAAGGAGCTTTTATATAATTATAATGCAGGGTTAATAATAATAATAATAATTTCCCCCTTTACACTTGTTAAATAGCCTGGATTGTAACTCCCATCTTGTTCCTCGCCCTCTTCCACGTGTCATTCTCCGCCTGAGTGGCTTGCTTGTGGGCGTGCTGGCAGGATATGGCAGCACCTTCGGTTGTGCGTCTAGAATTCAGCATAGCAAGTTTGTATGAAGGTCTGATTATTCACAGGCAAATAGTAATATGCTCTAAACCGCTCTGGTGACAAACAAACTTTGCTGTCCTGTTTTCAATTGTCCAGATGGCTGGGAGAACCTAGGTAGCTAGCTAACAGCCATGGAGGAGGGTGAAGGATAGCAGGCCCAGCTGTCAACATGAGAGAGTAGGCTATTCTGCATACAGCAGGTACTTTTGTGTAGTTCCAGTCCTTAGAAGTGAGGACAGAGAACATCATGTTCAGTGCTGTTTAATTTGAGTATAATGAAGTCTATTTCTTGTGAGGTTTTCTGTCCTCAGATACAGAGAGCTGTGAAAACCTGTCTGCAGATTAAGAGGTCCCAATGAAGAGCAGTGGTTCTCAGTCGTGGTCCTGGGGACTCAAAGGGGTGCACATTTTTGTTTTGCCTTAGCACTACACAGCTGATTCAAATGATCAAGTCATCATCAAGCTTCAAGTGGTATTTATGTATTCATTTGTGACGATATCCTTGATATGATCCTGTTATTGTCACATGCTACACATGCACATGTATCTATCTATCCAATGTTATCATGATTTGTTATAAGGGATATTATACTTTAGTAATTCACAATGATCTGGTAATGTAAAAGTCGAATGATGACATTATCTTCTATTGTTTGTCTTCATGTGTCTGATTTTCAGCATAAAGTACTCTGTAGCCACTTATTGTGGACACCAGGTGAGACTACACACACACAGATTCCTATTGAACAGTCTCTTTAACTACCTTATTTTCTCAATAACAGTCTCTCTCCTTCACTTCATCTCTCTCCCCCTTCTCCCTAAATCCTCTAGGTTATATCAGCTGTGTCGGTGAACCCCTCCCGCATCTGGACTGGCTACATAGAGGGCACAGCATGATCAAAGGTGAGATGTCACTTGGTCGGATCAACGGGAAGTGTTAATAAAGAGATGCTTTACATTGAAATACACATAGAGATGTAGTAGTCCCAGAGTTAATGATCCAAGGTCAGTTTTACATTTCACCTGATGATTATGATGACTGTGTTAGAATAAAAAACAAGGCTTAATCATGCTCTCTCTCTATCCATCTGTCTCTCGTCTGCAGGTATGTTTTGATGTGAGAGAGGAGCCAGTCCCGTCATCGCCACTGGGGCCCCAAGGCTGGTTAGGAGACACCGCTAGAGACACTATGTAATTGTGATGAAGTGAGAGAATATTAGGGTAGCACTGTAATTCATTAATTATATCCTGTCTGCCTCTGTTCTTACCTCTCTACCCACCTCGTCTTTCTGCCTCTTTTTTTTAATAATGCACACCATATGTGCATTGAAGTACAGATTGAACTTGTATTTATAATATAATATCACAATTATAATATTCATAATGCATGTATTATGCATTTATAACACCTGGATAATGAACTTTCAATAAAGTGTTTCACATTCTCCTCTGGTTGAAATTAAGTATCTCATTGAAATACTACACCTATCCTGTGTCCTCAGATTAATGCCGATGAAGGGAGTTAGACACGAATACGAAGTGTAGTGTACTGTTTATTTTCTGTATATATGAATTACAAATCAGCATTCACTTAAATCGTGTTTCTAGTCTATTCCATAGTTACATTGTGTAATCATTGATGTCCCAGGAGCAGGAGTGGTAAACACTGTTGAAGTGTATAATTGTAATACATACATGCAGACACAGCATCATTCAAAGAATGGAACCGCACCTTTATTTGTCAAGGAAGAGTTCATGATCAGTGAATATATTCAATGTACAGGCTACAATGTGGGGATCTCATTCGTGGTAATAACTACATGTATATAGGACTTGCATCCTTGGCACAATAAAGTTATTATATTCTACTCAATCCATAGGCTTCATTAATGCCATTCAGACTTGAAGTCGATACAACAACTATGATAGCTGAGGTTCATAGATTCTGGTTCTGAACTAATATTCATACCAAACGTTTTAGGGTCCATACACAGATTGGCTACATACTGTAATACATACAAGAAACAAAAGTTAGCAAATTAATGAATGACATGTTTATCGTCAGTCAGACTGGCGTTTCAGCATATCTATCTAAATGCTTATTTATGAAAATCCACATGCCTGTAATACACCAACAATCTTTGAAACCAAAGACATTTGAAATATAAGCAACTTTCTTTCAGAACACCTATCTTTCAACAAATACAAATAGTGGCTGTCTCAGGCTGACAACAGAGACACATTTGATGTGACCACCCTCCAGCACCAACAATCATTGGAACCAATGACATTTGAAATATAACCCACTGGGCAAACACTGGTTGGATAAATGTTGTTTCAACATAATTTCCACGAAATTATATTGAACCAACATGGAACAGACGTTGAATTGACGTCTGTGCCCAGTGGAAAGTAACTTTCTTTCAGCATGGCTAAACACAAAATCCAAAAGGCGGCTGTTTCAGGTTGACAGCAGAGACACACTTGATGTGACCCTCCTCCAAAGAGGGTAATATAAATTCTATTGTTCTTTTGAGACAAGGCATAGAAAAATATAATTATATTCATTTATTCTCAGTGCTATCAATAGATTGCATACAAAAATGGTCTGAAAATAATCATGTAATTTCCCAGGAAATTGCACATGCTAAATTGGGGTGATTGACCTCTCGGTCTTTAGTTCAACAACATGCTTTTCTCCCCTGCATGTGTGTGATAGGGCTTCTTAACCGACCAATCAGTTGCGTGCCTTCCGAGGTATGAAAAGACATGGACAGCAGCCATCCGATGCTGGCAGAGACAAACGTACATTAGCATGTAAATAGAAGCTCTAATAAATTAGGCCCAGATAAAGCAGCACTTCGAAGGGGCCAAGGCTCATACATATGGAATGGGAGGGGTGAAACAACAACAACACTCCAATAAAACGTGATGAAATATGCAGGGATTTTCACATTGTCGAGTGATTACTGTGTGGACGTGTGCCTGGTACAGTGTACGCCAGTGGTTCGTGTTCTTGGAGAGTGGGCCAGCTAAAACTGGGATATACAGAGAGAGTGAGCCATGCACATTCTCTCTTTATAAGTCTCTTCCCTTCTTTCCTATGCGAGCACGGGTGCTGGAGCGTGAACAAGGCGAGACCAAAGTTGGGGAAAATGTGAACTTTATGCAAATACTCTACTGTATCACAACGCTATTGACCAATCGAAGCTCACTATAGCTTCCAGCCCCTACTGGATTGGTTGTTGATACCTAGCACTAACTAGCCTGCTTGCTAGCTTGCTAACACCCACATGAGGGCAAAGCTAGAGTGGCTATCTAAATGAACATGTTGCGTGGAAATCCCCTCTAACTGAAGAACTTGGACTGAATAATATACTATTGCACTGACTTCACAGAATGATTCTGCTTTCACAGAATGACTCTCTGCTTTCACAGAATAACTCTCTGCTTTCACAGAATGACTCTCTGCTTTCACAGAATAACTCTGCTTTCACACAATAACTCTCAAGCCCCTAGCTCTTAACTGTCAAGATTTTTGAAACCGCAAAACGAACCCATAATGACACAATGGGAGATTTGCAGTGGATATAAAATGATAAAATAATAGACTGAAAGCCACAATCACATAAGGAACCCATTTCACTATCCTAGAACACAGTTCTGGAAATGTCAACCTACTTCCGCTGAGAGTATACAGAAAGTCGTTCGGGTCCGCGGTCAAACGACCACCCCTTATCATGTATGGGTCCGCGGTCAAACGACCACACCTCATCCCAGTCAAACGCTCCCTAAAACACTTCAGCGAGCAGGCATTTCTAATCGACCTGGCCCGGGTATCCTGGAAGGATATTGACCTCATCCCGTCAGTAGAGGAAGCCTGGTTGTTCTTTAAAAGTGCTTTCCTCACCATCTTAATTAAGCATGCCGCTTTCAAAAAATGTAGAACTAAGAACAGATATAGCCCTTGGTTCACTCCAGACTTGACTGCCCTTGACCAGCACAAAAACATCCTGTGGAGTTGTGCACTAGCATCAAATAGTCCCCGCGATATGCAACTTTTCAGGAAGTCAGGAACCAGGAACCAATACACACAGTCAGTTAGGAAAGCAAAGGTTAGCTTTTTCAAACAGAAATTTGCATCCGGCAGCACTAATTCCAAAAGGTTTTGGGACACTAAAGTCCATGGAGAATAAGAGTACCTCCTCCCAGCTGCCCAATGCACTGAGACTAGGAAACACTGTCACCACCGATAAATCCACAATAATCGAGAATTTCAATAAGCATTTCTCTACGGCTGGCCATGTTTTCCACCTGGCTACCCCAACAGCTCTGCACCCCCCACATCAACTGGCTCAAGTCCCCCCCCCCCCCCCCCCCCCCCCCCCCCCCCCCCGCTTCTCCTTCACCCAAATCCAGACAGCTGATGTTCTGAAAGAGCTGCAAGATCTGGATCCCTACAAATCAGCTGGGCTAGATAATCTGGACCCTCTCTTCCTAAAATTATCAGCCGCCATTGTTGCAACCCCTTTTACTAGTCTGTTCAACCTCTCTTTCGTATCGTCTGAGATTCCTAAAGATTGGAAAGCGGCCGCGGTCATCCCCCTCTTCAAATGGGGTGACACTCTAGACCCAAACTGTTACAGACCTATATCTATGCTGCCCTGCCTTTCTAAAGTCTTTGAAAGCCAAGTTAACAAACAGATCACTGACAAGGTCAGACAAGTGAAAATTATGGTCAGTAAAGAAAACTTTAAACTCGTCTCTCAATTCAAAAATTGTTGTCAATACTTTGCCCCTTGATAACCAGCGCACTTCTGTATGTTGTAAAAGCGTTACATGGTCGCTGCCCATATCATTGCATAGTGCAGAAAATACACGAGAGTTCAGAGGCCTTGCTTTAACAAAGTGAACCATTTTCACTGTAATGTCCAAAACGTCTTTCACGCTGTCAGGCATTCCCTTGGCAGCAAGAGCCTCTCAGTGGATGCTGCAGTGTACCCAAGTGGTGTCGGGGGCAACTGCTTTCATGTGCATTACTACTCCACTATGTCTCCCTGTCATGACTTTTGCGCCATCAGTACAGATACCAACATGAGCAGCAGCTACGTTTGGCTACATACGGACCGTTAGTGGAATTCCCGCGAGAGAGTAACGGTTAAAGTGATTTGATGTTAATTATTTGACTAGGCTACCTGTATTTGACATTGTGTTGTTATTTTGCTGAACACTAGATGGTTTAATTTTATTTTTGGCAGTGAAACAAGGCTACTCAGGCAAGTTAAAAATATAAATGGACTGTTAGAAAATGTGAAAAAAATATATATATATATTTTAATGTGAATCACATTTTTATTTGGCGTACCTCCGACAGCGTTGCGTGTACCCCTGGGGAATACTTGAATACCCCAGTTTGGGAATACCTGCCCTGGAGCACACAAAAAAAGATACATACCTCGGCCTAAACATCAGCGCCACAGGTAACTTCCACAAAGCTGTGAACGATCTAAGAGACAAGGCAAGAAGGGCCAACTATGCTATCAAAAGGAACATAAAATTCGACATACCAATTAGGATCCAAAAATACTTGAATCAGTTATAGAACCCCTTACCGATTATGGTTGTGAGGTATGGGATCCGCTAACCAACCAAGAATTCACAAAAGGTGACAAACACCAAATTGAGACTCTGCATGCAGAATTCTGCAAAAATATCCTCCTTGTACAACGTAAAACACAAAATAATGCATGCAGAGCAGAATTAGGCAAATATCAGATAAATTATCAAAATCCAGAAAAGAGCCGTTAAAGGAAACGATTCCCAAACCTTCCATAACAAAGCCATCACCTACAGAGAGATTAACCTGGAGAAGAGTCCCTTAAGCAAGCTGGTCCCCAGGACAGCAACACAATTAGACCCAACCAAATCATGAGAAAACAAAAATATAACTACTTGACACATTGGAAAGAATGTATAAAAATACAGAGCAAACTAGAATGCTATTTGGCTCTAAACAGAGAGTACACAGTGGCAGAATACCTGACCATTGTGACTGACCCAAAATTAAGGAAAGCTTTGACTATGTACAGACTCAGTGAGCATAGCATTGCTATTGAGAAAGGCCACCGTAGGCAGACCTGGCTCTCAAGAGAAGACAGGTTATGTGCACACTGCCCACAAAATGAGGTGGAAACTGAGCTGCACTTCCTAACTTCCTGCCAAATGTATGACAATATTAGAGACACATTTCCCTAAGATTACACAGACTGACAAAGAATTCGAAAACAAATCCAATCTTGATAAACTCCCATATCTGCTGGGTGCAATCACAGTGAAGAACAAACACAATTGTAAATACAACCCATATTTATGTTTATTTATTTTCCCTTTTGTATTTTAACTATTTGCACATTGTTGCAACACTGTATATAGACATTTGAAATGTCTTTTTTCTTTTGGAACTTTTGTGGGTGTAATGTTTACTGTTTATTTCACTAAGTGTTCATTATCTATTTCACTTGCTTTGGCAATGTAAACATATGTTTCTCATGCCAATAAAGCCCTTACATTTAAATTGAAATGTAATTGAGAGAGAGAGACAGAGCGAGAGAGCGAGAGGGACAGAGCGAGAGAGCGAGAGAGACAGAGCGACAGCGAGAGAGAAACAGAGCGACAGATCGAGAGCGAGAGAAACAGAGCGACAGAGCGACAGAGCGACAGAGCGACAGAGCGAGAGCGAGAGCGACAGAGCGAGAGCGACAGAGACAGAGCGAGAGAGACAGAGCGAGAGAGACAGAGCGAGACAGAGAGAGCGAGACAGAGAGAGCGAGACAGAGAGAGCGAGACAGAGACAGAGAGACAGAGAGAGAGAGAGAGAGAGAGAGAGAGAGAGAGAGAGAGCGCCGGTCCCAATCATAATAACAAAGTAGAATTCATTCAGGTGACTTGGCGTCGTGATCACAGAAAGAGACATACTGTAACCTTATAATTAACAAGGAATGCATGAGACCTGCCAGCCTTAACATCACTCAACGTTCCCTGCTTGTTTCTTCTGTGCTGGGGTTCAAAGATATGCAGTGAGTCTGTGAAACTGACAACTGCCACCTCAAAGCTGCACACTAGAAATGGGTATACATAGCATATGGCCCACGGGTGTCTGCCAAGAACATTCATCAACACCATGGCAAAGCATGACAGAAATCCATAGGCTCGGGTCCATCCATGCGACCATTGTGTAAGTAGATCTGCGACTCTCGTCTCAGGGAAGGGTTGACAGGGGAGATGTGTTGGTACGGTGGATTTCCAATCAAATGTTGAGAAGCTGTCAGATATGAGGTATCCTTTCCTTCAGTCCTCCTAGCACTGCATTCTCCCAGCCAGCCCTGACACACTATTAGCAGGCCTGTATGCCTCTGTCAATGGATGGGCAGTACTCCAGAAGACACCAAACCTCAGATAAGGCTTAAATCAAGAGAGAGAGGCTAGCATGGAGACAAAGACAGCAAGGGCCCTCACTCACTTTTTCACACTGTGATGAGCACTAAAACGGAGAAGCTAGATTTTCTTCCCGTCTCTCGCTCTTCTCTCTGTTCATTCACTCTCCCCCGCCCCCCGCCCACACCCCTCCACCAACTCTCCCACTCCCAGAAACACCCTTTGGCGTTCGCATGTATGCGTCAGCATCCTAGAGTGCCATCGACTCTTCTTGGATCCCCTTTGTCACATTTGTGCACGTCTTTTTCAACTTGGCCTGATGCGCAAAGACTGGTGGAAGTCACATTGACTAGACAGCAGACAGTAAGCACTTGACAAGGCGCAGTTAACACAAGCACGCGCACACACACACACACACACACACACACACACACACACACACACACTGAAGATTAATGTCAATGTTATGAATTTCATGTAAACAAAATAGCTTATCATCATTATGTTACATACCAGTATCCTTCATCTCAATAACATGCACCACATTATGGTGACGGACGAGTAATTAACAAATCATTAACAAACTGAGTTTGGGTCGATGGTTTACTTATTAATAAAGCATTTTCTAATTGGGGTTTGGTAACAAATCATGTTGCAAGGGAAGGCAACGATGCATAATGATAATGACACTGTTTAAGGATAATGTAATGATGTAGGCACGATGGGAATTCAAATTCAACTGACAAAACTCCCTAGCAGCCTCCCATGACCCCATTTCCATAATAATATGGTTCCCTAACTCATGTCACTGCATAACCCATTCATAGACGCCAACTGCTTTAGTGTCTATTGACGATAGTATCTTCTGGCTGGGGGCGTTTTGTTAAGATCCCCAAAGCTCATTCTGAACGTAAAAACGCATTGCTTATGTTATGGTTTTGGAAACATAAGGAACGTATTTTTTCATTTCAGCAAGAAATTATTTTCCAAAAAACAAAAGGTTCAATTACTACACACCTTTATAGGGTTAGGGTTCCCACACGGCCATGTTACATCGCTTGTTATGGAAGACACACGGAAGATAGGCAGCCACCTGTGCTAATTAGCTATCTAGCATGCTCTGAACACCTGTGTGTAAGCGTAACTTGGGAGGAAGTGTAGTTGGTCAGCTGGAGGCACACAGCTGGTGGATCTGTGCCAAACTGCTACAGTAAGTGTATATTTTTTATTTGAGCGATTCCATCAGACTGATATGAAAGATAAGTGGAATATCAGCATATGTTTCGAAAATCGTTTCGCAAGCAATGATTATTGACGTTTCTAAATGTTTGAACTACACATTGTAGTTCACGCTCAGCCAACCGTGGGCGAAGCTAACCACTGAAAACCCTAGGGATAATAAGAAGGGTTTGGAGTGCTAGTCACTGCTCTGACATTCATGTATGGATGTGTGTTTCTGTGTGTTTGTATGGGTATATACAAACAGTCTACGCTCAATTTCCATGAAGAAACAGGATAAATAGTTTCCCCTTTATTTTCTTTCCCCACTTGTATATTTTCCTTGCATTCAGAGGACAAAACAGCAGCTCCTTCCAGATCACACAGCTGTACATACATTAATTTTTTTAATTTTAATTACATCCTAATGAAAACAAACAACACACAGGAATACTTCCACATGTGAACAGATCAGCTTTCCACTTTGCGGTTTGCCAGGCTTTTGCCAAGGGGAGAGAGAGGAGGAAATGAGATACATGGGAAAAAACAACACCGCAGGGCAAGGACAAACTGTTTACCTTGTAAACCAGCGTGATGACCTGACGCAATTTGAGCCGGTGGAAAACACAGACGTCGTAGAGGGCCGACACGGCCAGCACCGTCACCCCTTGCTCCTTCCACAGCATGCTGCAGGCGGCGCAGCCCAGGCTGCCCAGGAGCCAGGCCCCCAGCCTGCAGGGCCCCGCAGAGCCCCCTCGCAGGGTGCAGTGACGTACGTAGCACAGCAGCGACAGCAGGAAGAACAGAGCAGCGCCCACGTCGGCCCGGCCAACCACGCCCGCCACTGCCTCTGTGTGAATGGGGTGCGAGGCAAACAATAACCCAGCTAGGAGGCTCCACAGGCCCCCTCCAAGCAGCAGGCGGGCCAACCAGGTGAAGAGGGCTGTGACTGCCCCATGGAGGCCCACATTGACTAGGTGGTAGCCCCAGGGCTCCAAGCCGCCCAGGGCATGGTTGAGGCGGAAGGAGAGGGTACACAGGGGCCGGTAAGACTTGTGGCTGCCGCTGTGGGTGAGCAGGGTGCCCCAGAAGTCATCGTAGAAGATGTTGATCCACGGGGTCTCTGGGAGCAGGTCCTGGTTAGTTTTGATCGCACGGCTGTGGGGAGAAGGACAACAGAGGGGTTAGAAGGTGTATGTGTAATGATCCTCATGCTTATGGATAACCTGATCAAGAGCAACGCCACCATAGTACTTGGGTCTTTTCAGTCAATTCAGTCTTCACTGTACTATGACATTCAGTAGAACTGCAAGGACTGAAAGACATGTCTAGATATCTATTAAACGCAGAAGTGGTCATTTATCATGCCCCAAAGAAAAGAGCTTCAGAAAGAAATCAGTTCACCTTGAAACCTGCTCATGCTCAGAGACACAACCAATCACAGTGAGAGATGAGGTACATGTAAGGATGTGTGATCAAACCTCTGAGTGACCATCTCAGCTTCTCCAATTTGACCACCTGGGGCCTCAATCCATTTATACCAACAAGACCAAATGCCACAGGCAGTGTGTGTCCTTTCTCCTGATAAACTATGGATGTATTGTCTCCTTTTTAGCTGTTTTGGAGACCTAAACAGCAGTAGTAGGCTATGCACTGTAGTATACTTTGGCGTATACAAGAACTGTAGCTTTAAAGTTGTGTAAATCTCCTTTGAGAGTGTGGTCATGTTTCCTCCACCAACAGGAGTGATCTTACTGTGTGGACTCAGGGGCCAGGGAGGAGCATGCTCCACACCCTTCACCAAAAACAAATAAAGCAAACGAGAGATAGAGGGGGAATGCCATGTTGGCGTAATGGAGCGTGGGGAGCCAGGGACCTGTCAATCACAGCTAGCCTTGTGTTTAGCAACGGGTATCTCACACACAGACACACCACACTGGGGGGGGGGGGGGGGTGAGAGAGTGAGAGAGTGAGAGAGAATAAAGCAGGAGGGACTAGAGAGCAAACTAGAAAGCAGTGGATAGCAGGCCATGGATATTCAGTGTTGAGGGGCCATGGAACGCCCATGGAGAGACCATGCTGTCTGTGCATTTCTGTACATGTAGTTACCCCACCACAGGGCAGCCCTGGCCTGGGTACTGTACTATCCCCTCTCCCGATGGATGGGGTCGAGCCTGAGTGTTTGACCCTGGTGGTCATACATCAGCCCCAAGCTGTGTGAGGGGTGGAAGGGTGTGCTATTTTCCCCCTACCGGAGCAGAGAGTGTCTGGGTATTTGTCACCCAGCTCTGAGGTGTTGTCTGGCTCTGGCAGTGAGACAAGGCCTTGACCCTGTGTGTATGGGAGGCAGGGGGAGCAGGAAGGGAGGTGATGGCAATGTAATGAGTCTCTTTAGAGAGGAGGAGATACATTATAACATAGAATGCATCATTTAAAAAAGTGATGGATGGGATATGACACATGTGATAACACACAGAGAGCTCCAGGTTGTAATCAGTCCCCATGGCAAGCTCAATTAGCACACACAATTAGGTGTGGAGCGAGGAGAGGGAGAAAACAGGCACACACTGCACAACACACTAACAGACTGAGACAAACAAGAAATTCAAAGAAAGAGGCCACGGCGGCAGATGAATCAAGCTGAAATTGATCTATGGGTCCATTGATTTTGTTAAAAACATAAAAATGTTTTATTTGTCTTACTACTGCAGCATTTGTGTTGCTCTGAAACCTAGTACTTTTACCTGACATTGTCCTATTGAATAGTGTAGCCGCCAGTAGCAACCATCTTGCACTGACCCTTAATATGATTTTACCAGAAAGCAGATGGGTTTGTTGGAAAGGGAAAGGGTGTGGAGATTGCAACCCACAACAAATGACCAAATAAACGACTTCTGACAGGGCGAGGAGAAATAGCCCGCCTTATGATGGATCTGGGGGGAAATGAATACAACTAACCTGGCCTATGTGGAAGTGGGGAGGCAAGATAATCAGCCGGGGATATTTCTATATAATAGAAATGCCTGACATGTCAGTGAGCAGATCATTAGGTTTCAGACCTGGGTTCAAAACTATTTTAAATAATGTCATATACTTAAGCTGGGCTTGACTGAGCTTGCCTGGTGCAATGGAACCAATAGAATGGTTGCAATAGTGCCAACCCTGCCCATCTGGACCTCCAAACAGGCTAAAACAAACGCTGAAAGTATTTGATAGATTTCGAATAATATTTAAACGTAGATCCGATGGGTTTTTCTGGGGCTCCAGGCAGCTCATCACTGGCAGGGTTAGGCCTCTCTCTTTGGTTCATGCCAGTTTATGCCAGTTTATTTTCTCTGGCCCATTTGTCAAGTGAGATCTTCACTCCACCACAAAAGGCTCACATCAGCGGTATTATGGTTCAATTACATCTTTAAACCATTTGGATGACAAGTGTGCCTTTTTTCCATTGCACATTGCCGTGGAGACAGAAAGGACAGATACAATATATATTGCTTCAAAACACACTCCAGCTCTGGCACCAAAATAGAAGGCCAGAAACCAATGCCAGTCCATCAAGTCTCTCTGAAGCAGTCATAGATGCCTGAATCACAATGCAAATGTTCAGCTCTCAGATTGCCTTCTTCTTGAATGTTAGAGAGGCAGGCGAGCACCTACACCACTGGGGTTGACAGGCACTCTAGGGGGAGAGGATAGAAGAATGTGGAAAGAGAGAGAGGGGGAAAAGAGAAGGGGTCGTCTAACCCATGTCTCCTTACCCACCACTGTTCCAAGTGGATGTCAACAAATTTGCATGATGATGTGTCCAATGCAATCCAAGGCCATTCATTCATTAATCCTGCATGGCTGCGTGGGTCCTGATCACCACAGCGCATCCAGCCCCATTCAGCTCTGGCTAAAGTGCCTGCCGGGCCTGCCTGCCTGGTGGAGTGGAAGATTGGGTTTCTGTGGCTGGGCCCCATCCTTCTGGGAAGCTGGCGGTAGCAGGACCTCTCTGTGCACTGCAAACCTTTTCCAGCCGGGACCGCATTCCTTCCGCCAACACCATGCTTTATCCGCCTGCCTGCGTGGCGGATAAACCCGAAAAGCACTACCTCCCACTCCCATCACCATCGAAGACTTCAACTCTGTCCGAGCCAAGTCATGTCTGCACCCAATCTCTAGGAAGAGTATCATGTGACTCAATCGGTCAGATATTTGTTTCCTTATCACTCTGCCTTGTCAAAATGTTTGCACAGAGTCTGGTGCATTTTTTATGTACAAAATATTTGTAGTGAAACTTCCGTTACAAAAGGAGGGTTCGTCGAAAGCTCAAGAGATACAGACAGGGCAGGCAAGTCAGAAAAACATCAACTATAAAGGATGTAAGCTCAAAGAGGAAACATTCTAAACTTTATGTAGGCCTAGTATGTAGATAACTTAATCCTCCAGACAAGATGGTACTCATAGTGATTACTACGGTGGATCTAGACAAAACCCAAATGCAGCAGTGTTGATAGCAGCTCGCCACCCCAGTGTTTTGACCAGAATAGTGCATTGAAATAAAGGCGTGTGATTCACCCAGAAATAAAAACAAACCCAGTAAAGTGTATGGTGCTTATATCAAAGCCGTGACTAACCCTCCTCACAACCTCCAAATTCCCTCAATGAGGAGGATCACTTTCCCTTCAAACAGGCTCAACATTAAAGAGACAGCAACAGAAAATACACAGACTATACTAAACATTAGGAAAACCTTCCTAATATTCAGTTGCACCGATTTAAAACAAAATGTACCCTCTGAATGGCACACATACATAATCCATCTCTCAATTGTCTTAAAGCTTAAAATCCTTATTTAACCTGTCTCCTCCCCTTCATCTACACTGATTCAAGTGGATTTAACAAGTGACACCAATCAGGGATCAAAGCTTTCACCTGGTCAGTCTATGTCATGGAAAGAGCAGGTGTTCTTAATGTTTTGTACACTCAATGTATTTTGTAACTGTATTTTTGCAAAGAAGTCTACAAAATGGTTGTTTTTACTCTGTCAGTCATCAAATATTGTGATATTAAATATTATCTCTAGTTGTTGACAGATACTGATGCAGCTAAGCTTTGCTGTAGGAAGTGGTACCTTCAGTGTCCTCATCCATAGGAAATGGTCACTGTGGTAATTAGCATTCAGTATCATTCAGTATTCCTAGAAGAGCTTGACATGTGAATAAATCAGTTGGGGTTAAATAAATAGGGCTTACACCATTCCCATGACAACAGAAACCCACATTAGACCATCTGAAACTGAGAATTGATTGACTTTTCCATCTCCTCTCTGGGAGGAAGAGGGGCAGAAAAGGCCCAGGAGCGGTCAGAGACAGAGATGAGATGAGATAATAGAGTTGTGATTGAAAGCCAGAGGAATATAAATCCACATCTTCCTTTAACAGTACCATTAGCCATTTGGGATGGTATGGTGAATCAGATAATTCTGAGAGCAGAAGCCAGATATGAGGACAGATAGTCTTCCAAAGACTGAAGAAACTTGCAGATGAATGACTATGCTAATTCTTCCAGTGTGTTTCCTTCCTCTAATAAATGACAGTTGAGAATGAAGGGTTTCACATCAAAACAACTACACATCGTCTTTGACAGGAAATGTTAAGATTAAAAGAATGGAAAGATGACTAACTACTAGGTAAAACACTTAAATAGCCTACATAAATGTAACTTTAATCATCCAGCATGCTATCAGAGAGACAATTGTAGAGAGGGAGAGCAAGGACCGAAGAAAGTGACATTTCTCAGAACATATTTTTCTATTTATGCCAGCATGTGAAATGAAGGAAAACAGCTCTGGCAGTTGGGAAAAGTGATGTCGTCTATGCCAAGTACGTGTCATCACCCTGCTTCAATATCTGAAAGGAACACAGCCATATTTTGCGAATGCCTACTGAGGCTTCAGGGTTGTCCATTCAGCTTTTCTGCCAGCTCCTTTGTCTAATGTCTCTTCCCATGGGCATGCTAGCAGGTCAATAATAGAATAGTAGAATACCCTCATGGTGCCAATTTGAGTGATTTCTCAAGGTTGGCAATCTTACTCTCTTTTGATAACAACACAAATGTAATTAATTTTGTACTATTGAGTGCTTTTGAAAACTGATTCTGTTTGTAAAATCCTGACAATACATACAATATCTGTTAAGGAAGTGTAACATGAAAATGATGTTATTATATAAGAACATGAGAGAACATATGTGCTAGTGTGAAAGTCATCTATCTGATTGAAGATGTTAAAATTTAGAAGTCTCTTTCACTCAGGGAAAAATAAAAAGCTCAAAGTCAGTCACAGGGGTAATTTGCCTAGAGAAAGATTTGCCGAGAGAGAGAAAAACCTACTCCTTTGTGTCATTGTTACAAATCACTTCTTAGAGAAACACACTATTAATGGGACATGTCTGGATAAGAATATGCCAAATGTTCAAAATCATGTCTCAGCGCTATTAAATACTCATACAGAGGTATAACTTCTCTGAGAAACAGCGGGTTTGCGTCCCATTCATATTCAGACAACAATCATAACAGATCTCGTTGTCAACAGACACGTTGATCAACAACAATATCTCCTGAGTTATCACGACCATTCATTTCTGCCCCACCCAGCTAAACCCCAATTATTATTTTTTTTAATGTATATGGCCCGCTGGCAGCCGACTAGAATAAATGTCAGCCATTTTTATACTTGCGTTTAGTAGGCCAATAAGTAGCCTGGTCTCAGATATGTGCCATCTTGTGCAGTTTAACTGGTTAAGATGGACTCGCCTTGAGCTCTGTTAAAACATTGCAGGTTTTCTCGTGTTTTTCTCAAATGTTGTTAATCAGTTTGTTTCGTGCATTACTATGTATACCTGGGTAGAACAATTGGAATACGAATCGCTGGGTACTCACTGTCCACCCGACCTCCACAAATTCCCTGAACAATGGGATAGCTTCTTCAGTGAGGCGCCTAGCTGCTTGGGAGTCCTACTAGAGAGTAGGAAGCGAAGACGCCAAAGGATAGGTAGACGTGGCGGGGTCTTAGTGAGTTTAAGACGCCGGGCGACCCGTCCTCAATTACCGAGCATACTACTCGCCAATGTTCAATAATTAATGAACAAACTTGACAAACTCAGAATGAGAATCTCCTTCCAGAAGGACATCATATCCTGCAACATACTGTTTTTCTGAGATTTGGCTTTCCTCCAACATCCAATTGGATTACACACGACCAGCGGGTTTTACAGTTTTTGGAGAAGATAGGAGGTGGTCTCTCTGGCAAGAGCAAAGGTGGTGAGCTCTGCTTTATGACCAACAACACATGGTGGAACGGAGGAAACGTACAGGAACTTGCGAGGTTCTGCTCCCCCGACTTGGAATACTTGGTCATCAAATGTCACCCTTTTTACCTTCTGAGAGGGTTCTCAAGGATTATCGCCATGGCTGTGTACATTCATCTCCAAGCCGACACCAAAAAGCCTTTCAAAGATCTTTATTGGACACTGAACAAACTGGAAACCTGTCACACTCTGGCCTTTGTTATATTGATTCTCTTTATTAGTTTAGTTAGGTCAGGGTGTGACATGGGATGTTTGTGTGTTTTTGTCTAGTTTAGGGTGTGTGTATTGTTTAGGGGGTTTTGTAGTATGTATGGGGTTGTGTTCAGTGTAGGTGTTTAGGAAAGTCTATGGTTGCCTGATTTGGTTCTCAATCAGAGACAGCTGTTTATTGTTGTCTCTGATTGGGAGCCATATTTAAGGCAGCCATAGGCTTTAGGTGTTTGTGGGTAATTGTCTATGTTGAACGTTTGTAGCTTCACGGTCGTTTGTTGTTTTGTTTTGTAAAAGTGTTCGTTTCGTGTTTCGTCATCTCTAATAAAAGAAGATGTCCTCATATCCCGCTGCGCCTTGGTCCGCTTATTATGACGATCGTGACAAAACCGCATTCCCGGAGGCAGCGTTCATTGTTGCAGTGGACTTTAACAAAAGTAACTTGAGAACAGTGCTCCCAAATTATTACCAACTCATCGACTGTCTAACTTGCGGAAATTCTAGTTTCGACCCCTGCTACACGCCTTTTCGACACGGGTGTAAGGCCCTCTCCCGTCCTCCTTTCGGCAAATCCAACCATGACTCCATCTTGCTTCACCCTGCCTACAAACAAAAATTCAAGAGGGAAGTTCCGGTGGTCAGGTCTGTACAGTGTTGGTCCGACCAATCAGAATTCACGCTGAACTCTGAACTCCTCTCTATGCAACTGGGTCCTGGACTTCCTGTCGGGCCGCCCCCAGGTGGTGAAAGTAGGCAACATTACCTCCTCGACACTGATTCCCAACACGGGGGCCCCACAAGGGTGCGTCCTCAGTCCCCTCCTGTATTCCCTGTATACCCACGACTGCGTGGTCTCATACAGTAGTTCCATCTCCATCATCAAGTTCGCTGACGACACGATAGTAGTAGGCCTGATTACCAACAACGATGAGACTGCCTAGAGGGAGAAGGTAGGCACTCTGACGGTGTGGCGCCAGGTAAACAACCTCTCCCTCAAAGTCAGCAAAACAAAGGAGCTGATTGTGGACTTCAGGAGGAACAAGGCTGAACACACTCCCATCATCATCAATGGGGCCGCCGTGGAGATGGTCAATAACTTCAAATTCCTTGACATACACATCTCAGGGAAGCTGAAACGGCCACCATAATTTGCAAATAATTCATAAAAAATCCTACAATGTGATTTTCTGGATTTTTTTTTCTCATTTTGTCTGTCATAGTTGAAGTGTACCTATGATGAAAATTACAGGCCTCTCTCATCTTTTTAAGTGGGAGAACTTGCACAATTGGTGGCTGACTAAATACTTTTTTGCCTCACTGTACATAGTGCTATTTCTATTGTTGTTTTTTTAATACTTTTATTTCACTTAGTCCTGCATGTTGGATATCGGAGCCTAATATTTTCACTGCATCCTGCAATCACACCTGCATACGTAACTATTAAACACTCTGAATCGCTAAATCTGAATCTTGACAATGCATAGGAGTTGGCAAGACAGCAAAACATATATCTGGGACCACCAGGCTATACAGTCAGTGGAGTAGAGTAGAGTCACCCCGCCAGTCAGCCAGGACCACCAGGCTATACAGTCAGTAGAGTAGAGTCACCCCGTCAGTCAGCCAGGACCACCAGGCTATACAGTCAGTGGAGTAGAGTAGAGTCACCCCGCCAGTCAGCCAGGACCACCAAGCTATACAGTCAGTGGAGTAGAGTAGAGTCACCCCGCCAGTCAGCCAGGACCACCAGGCTATACAGTCAGTGGAATAGAGTAGAGTCACCACGCCAGTCAGCCAGGACCACCAGGCTATACAGTCAGTGGAGTAGAGTAGAGTCACCACGCCAGTCAGCCAGGACCACCAGGCTATACAGTCAGTGGTGTAGAGTAGAGTCACCCCGTCAGTCAGCCAGGACCACCAGGCTATACAGTCAGTGGAGTAGAGTAGAGTCACCCCGCCAGTCAGCCAGGACCACCAGGCTATACAGTCAGTGGAGTAGAGTAGAGTCACCCCGCCAGTCAGCCAGGACCACCAGGCTATACAGTCAGTGGAATAGAGTAGAGTCACCACGCCAGTCAGCCAGGACCACCAGGCTATACAGTCAGTGGAGTAGAGTAGAGTCACCACGCCAGTCAGCCAGGACCACCAAACTATACAGTCAGTGGAGTAGAGTAGAGTCACCCCGCCAGTCAGCCAGGACCACCAGGCTATAGAGTCAGTGGAGTAGAGTAGAGTCACCCCGCCAGTCAGCCAGGACCACCAAGCTATACAGTCAGTGGTGAAGAGTAGAGTCACCCCGCCAGTCAGCCAGGACCACCAGGCTATACAGTCAGTGGTGTAGAGTAGAGTCACCGATCCAGTCAGCCAGGACCACCAAGCTATACAGTCAGTGGAGTAGAGTAGTCACCCCGCCAGTCAGCCAGGACCACCAAGCTATACAGTCAGTGGAGTAGAGTAGAGTCACCCCGCCAGTCAGCCAGGACCACCAAGCTATACAGTCAGTGGAGTAGAGTAGAGTCACCACGCAAGTCAGCCAGGACCACCAGGCTATACAGTCAGTGGAGTAGAGTAGAGTCACCCCGCCAGTCAGCCAGGACCACCAAGCTATACAGTCAGTGGAGTAGAGTAGAGTCACCCCGCCAGTCAGCCAGGACCACCAGGCTATACAGTCAGTAGAGTAGAGTAGAGTCACCCCGCCAGTCAGCCAGGACCACCAAGCTATACAGTCATTGGTGAAGAGTAGAGTCACCCCGCCAGTCAGCCAGTCAGCCAGGACCACCAGGCTATACAGTCAGTGGAGTAGAGTAGAGTCACCCCGCCATTCAGCCAGGACCACCAGGCTATACAGTCAGTGGAGTAGAGTAGAGTCACCCCGCCAGTCAGCCAGGACCACCAGGCTATACAATCAGTGGTGTAGAGTAGAGTCACCCCGCCAGTCAGCCAGGACCATCAGGCTATACAGTCAGTGGAGTAGAGTAGAGTCACCATGCCAGTCAGCCAGGACCACCAGGCTATACAGTCAGTGGTGTAGAGTAGAGTCACCCCGCCAGTCAGCCAGTCAGCCAGGACCACCAGGCTATACAGTCAGTGGAGTAGAGTAGAGTCACCCCGCCAGTCAGCCAGGACCACCAGGCTATACAGTCAGTGGTGTAGAGTAGAGTCACCACGCCAGTCAGCCAGGACCACCAGGCTATACAGTCAGTGGTGTAGAGTAGAGTCACCCCGCCAGTCAGCCAGTCAGCCAGGACCACCAGGCTATACAGTCAGTGGAGTAGAGTAGAGTCACCCCGCCAGTCAGCCAGGACCACCAGGCTATACAGTCAGTGGTGTAGAGTAGAGTCACCCCGCCAGTCAGCCAGGACCACCAAGCTATACAGTCAGTGGAGTAGAGTAGAGTCACCCCGCCAGTCAGCCAGGACCACCAGGCTATACAGTCAGTAGAGTAGAGTAGAGTCACCCCGCCAGTCAGCCAGGACCACCAAGATATACAGTCATTGGTGAAGAGTAGAGTCACCCCGCCAGTCAGCCAGTCAGCCAGGACCACCAGGCTATACAGTCAGTGGAGTAGAGTAGAGTCACCCCGCCAGTCAGCCAGGACAAACAGAGAAGGTTATTGTGGTGTAGCTCATTGTAGCCAGCACACAACCACTGTGGCCACCGTTAAATCCCCATTGTCAGGGATGAATAGTTCCTCCACTCTTTGACACGTATGATTAGTGAGATTATAATAGAAGCCTCAGACAAAACCAGCCTTGAGAAGCGTGAGTGTTATACAAATCAGGATCCCTTTCAATGCATCCATTGTTTGATAAGTCAGAGGGAAAAAACATATTTACATGAATTACACACAGCTAAACTCCTAAAATACAGGTTAAAGAAGACCCACAATTTGATGTGATATCTTCTACATACCACGATGTAGCGAGAAGCACCAGCTACACAAATGAAGTGCTGGGTGTTACACGTCTCTCCTCGGACAAGGGTAAATGACTCCTGTGCGACCGGAGTGACTCCTGTGAGACCGGAGGGTCAAGATACAGGACATGGACACCTATAGATCACAGGGCCAAAGTCAACAAGAGCAATGCTCAACCTCTACGAATTTCCTTCTTCTCCCATTTAGGCTATACACTCATATTCACCTCATTCCATATCCTCAGGTCAGAAACTCAATGCTGTGGCATAAACCTCCAAGAAAACGGATTCCATATCCTCAGGTCAGAAACTCAATGCTGTGGCATAAACCTCCAAGAAAACGGATTCCATATCCTCAGGTCAGAAACGCAATGCTGTGGCATAAACCTCCAAGAAAACGGATTCCATATCCTCAGGTCAGAAACTCAATGCTGTGGCATAAACCTCCAAGAAAACGGATTCCATATCCTCAGGTCAGAAACTCAATGCTGTGGCATAAACCTCCAAGAAAACGGATTCCATATCCTCAGGTCAGAAACGCAATGCTGTGGCATAAACCTCCAAGAAAACGGATTCCATATCCTCAGGTCAGAAACTCAATGCTGTGGCATAAACCTCCAAGAAAACGGATTCCATATCCTCAGGTCAGAAACTCAATGCTGTGGGGGACGGTCCCATTGGGGTGTGCTCTGCATCCCGATCAGTCCTTTGTACTAGACTGGGACGGTCCCATTGGGGTGTGCTCTGCATCCCGATCAGTCCTTTGTACTAGACTGGGATGGTCCCATTGGGGTGTGCTCTGCATCCCGATCAGTCCTTTGTACTAGACTGGGACGGTCCCATTGGGGTGTGCTCTGTATCCTGATCAGTCCTTTGTATTAAACTGGGACGGTCCCATTGGGATGTGCTCTGTATCCTGATCAGTCCTTTGTATTAGACAGGGACGGTCCCATTGGGGTGTGCTCTGTATCCTGATCAGTCCTTTGTACTAGACTGGGACGGTCCCATTGGGGTGTGCTCTGCATCCCGATCAGTCCTTTGTACTAGACTGGGACGGTCCCATTGGGGTGTGCTCTGCATCCCGATCAGTCCTTTGTACTAGACTGGGATGGTCCCATTGGGGTGTGCTCTGCATCCCGATCAGTCCTTTGTATTAAACTGGGACGGTCCCATTGGGGTGTGCTCTGTATCCTGATCAGTCCTTTGTATTAGACTGGGACGGTCCCATTGGGGTGTGCTCTGCATCCCGATCAGTCCTTTGTATTAGACTGGGACGGTCCCATTGGGATGTGCTCTGTATCCCGATCAGTCCTTTGTATTAAACTGGGACGGTCCCATTGGGGTGTGCTCTGCATCCCGATCAGTCCTTTGTATTAGACTGGGACGGTCCCATTGGGGTGTGCTCTGCATCCCGATCAGTCCTTTGTATTAGACTGGGACGGTCCCATTGGGGTGTGCTCTGCATCCCGATCAGTCCTTTGTATTAGACTGGGACGGTCCCATTGGGGTGTGCTCTGCATCCCGATCAGTCCTTTGTATTAGACAGGGACGGTCCCATTGGGGTGTGCTCTGCATCCCGATCAGTCCTTTGTACTAGACTGGGACGGTCCCATTGGGGTGTGCTCTGTATCCTGATCAGTCCTTTGTATTAGACTGGGACGGTCCCATTGGGGTGTGCTCTGTATCCTGATCAGTCCTTTGTATTAGACAGGGAAGGTCCCATTGGGGTGTGCTCTGTATCCTGATCACCATGGAGAAATAAGCGCAGGGCAGCCCTGGTTAGGCAGCTATGCATCCTGATCACCATGAGAAATAAGCGCAGGGCAGCCCTGGTTAGGCAGCTATGCATCCTGATCACCATGAGAAATAAGCGCAGGGCAGCCCTGGTTAGGCAGCTATGCATCCTGATCACCATGAGAAATAAGCGCAGGGCAGCCCTGGTTAGGCAGCTATGCATCCTGATCACCATGAGAAATAAGCGCAGGGCAGCCCTGGTTAGGCAGCTATGCATCCTGATCACCATGAGAAATAAGCGCAGGGCAGCCCTGGTTAGGCAGCTATGCATCCTGATCACCATGAGAAATAAGCGCAGGGCAGCCCTGGTTAGGCAGCTATGCATCCTGATCACCATGAGAAATAAGCGCAGGGCAGCCCTGGTTAGGCAGCTATGCATCCTGATCACCATGAGAAATAAGCGCAGGGCAGCCCTGGTTAGGCAGCTATGCATCCTGATCACCATGAGAAATAAGCGCAGGGCAGCCCTGGTTAGGCAGCTATGCATCCTGATCACCATGAGAAATAAGCGCAGGGCAGCCCTGGTTAGGCAGCTATGCATCCTGATCACCATGAGAAATAAGCGCAGGGCAGCCCTGGTTAGGCAGCTATGCATGGTGTAAGGGTGGTTGCTGGGGGTGAGGTGTTTGTTGCATCACTGGCGGTACTGTAACAGACTCATCGAGAGCAGAGCCACAGCAGGGCTGTGATTGATAGGGCTGTTGGAGTGCCCCTAGCCCTATGACAGAACACTGTTTGGCTTCACTGTCCAGGGTTGGACGGAGTAATGAAGGAAATGTTCAGCACTCAGCTCAGTTCTGTTTAGTCAAACGGGAGCCACGGATGGCGATACATGTTCTGCGAGCAGTTCAACTTTTCACACATGGAAATCTTGCATTTTGTAGCTGCATTGCGTAGTTGAGCTTCTTCTGAAAGCTATAAAGACCCTTTTAGTGTACAGTAGCAGTTCCTCTGTAAAATGATAGTTATAGCTAAAACACTTTTGCTTCCATTGAGCCAAGTTAGGGTGTTCTTCAGTACAACAATCCTTTTTTTGTAGTGCCTCTTCCAAGGTTAACTTTCAAGTTGCATGTAGGTTATAGCCTTGCCTAGCCAATCTCAGCCAGGCGTGAGAGCCAATTACAAACCTGCCAGTGCAGAGCAGGCTGGGTGATATACACCCAGATTATTACATCCCATAAATCTGTCAACGAGCTCCTGACTCCGGCATAGAAAACAGGAAGCTGTTGGGACAACACAACATCATGCACTCTCTATCCGTCCCTCTCTCTGTATCTTTCCCCTCTACATATACCCCCCATCCCCATCCCACCTCTCTCCTCTGTCTTTGGTGAAGTATTGTGGGTAGACAAAAGTCAGTGGTTTCCACTGTTGTGTCTCAGGTAGTTTCCTTCAGGGGTTAATCCACTTCCTGAGGATTTAATTCAACATGCAGGCCCTCCTGTGAGGACTTCTACTCACAAACTCGAACACCTGTCTGCTAAACAGCTCCCCGTTGACATATGATGAGACAGGCTTCAAAACGATGGTGTAGGGACACATGTACACAGGTCTAAAGTATGGTCATACAAGACAGGGAAACTCAGCCTGTCTTGTGGTCATACATGTGCTGCTGGCTTGAACGTCTGTACGGATCGTGAAGTCAGAGGAATACATATTTAAAAACCGATTAAGCCAAACAATCTTTTAATTGGATAATTTTAAGTGTTTACTGACCTGCCTAGTTAAATAAATAAAAACATGCATTTAACTTTTTAGCTCTTAAGAATCTTACTGACAGACAGCTCTGACAGACAAATAAGCTTTATCCAATGATCCGGCGGAACAATGGTTTCTCTCTAGTTTTGGGGGGGGCTCCTCCACAGCCCTCCTCACAACAGGAGAGATTTTGTCAAACATTGACCTTTTCGGACAGAGTTTAATCAATTCCTTCGACTTTGTTCCCCTTGTGTTTTGGAGAGTCCTCATCTCTCATGGACTGGAACATCAATACGGGGGCCCATTCACTCATCTGCTCATGCTATTTTTGCATGTGAGTCCCATCCTGCTAACCATGAGTTTGTTTAATCATTTTGGCTGGGGGTTGTTGACCTGGAGGAGGGCAAAGGGAGGGGATTGGGGATATAAAGGGAGGGCTGACACCAGATGAATGAGAGCGCGCCTGTGGAATGCCGAGCTCTAGACTCCCATGAGGCTGCACATGTAACAGGGAAGAGGGGTGGGTGGTGGGCCTGTGCCCCCCAGCACTGAAGGATTTTATGAGGCATGCCGACACTCAGGATGGGCTAGATCATGGCACGGCACCACTGACCCTCCCTCTTCCTCTGTCCACTGAAGTTTACAGAAGGAACGTAAGTAGCAGGAGGAGCCACTGACAAAGAATGCCAGTGGACGAGGAGGGAGAGGACGGTTTTAGTGATCTGACCTCTGCAAGCGCGAGTCTTATTTCAGTCTGTGACATTCGAAACAGCTGTAGGAGTAACATTAAATTCTATTCATCTTACTACTACCGCCGATTGTCCTTCTGCTGGTGCGTTAGTACATAATGAGGCCATGGCTTATCACTCTACTGATCACTCCGGCAGCAATTGTGATTACCTAGCGTTTTCTGAGAGCTCAGTGCAATCTATCAACATAAGAGCCATGATAGCAAATCAATTAGAAGAGAGAGAGAGAGAGAGAGAGAGAGAGACAGAGACAGAGAGACAGAGAGAGAGACAGAGACAGAGAGAGAGAGAGAGAGAGAGAGAGAGACAGAGAGAGAGAGAGAGAGAGAGACAGAGAGAGAGAGAGACAGAGAGAGAGAGACAGAGAGACAGAGACAGAGAGAGACAGAGAGAGACAGAGAGACAGAGAGACAGAGAGACAGAGAGACAGAGAGAGAGAGAGAACTAGGGTTTTACATGATTGTATTCCCAATTTCCTCTTTATGTAGATGAGCAAGAGGTGAAAAACCCAGCTATCCTTTTAAACTTCAGGGCTGGCACATTGTGATGATCAGTGTAATGTGGATGCCATAACCAAATTAAAATAAAAACTCTGTTTAAATTATGTAAAGAAAAACAAAATTCTATGACACACTAACACATTTGCTATTTTGAAACAAGTGTACTCTCTGAAACAGGATACTGCATGTATCCACCCTTGTTTTTCACGAGGCATCAACACCACAGACTGGTGGCATATGTGGCGTATCCACATGTGCACACATTCATTATGCAAATGAGGGTGGTCTCAAGCAGGATGCGGCCCTGTGTGATCTCATTAGATAGTATCACAACAGGCCTATGTTCACATATGCCTCCCACCCAACCGTACAGCTTATTACTTACCCATTAGGGTTCCGAGCTTAAATGAAGGCACATGTGCATGGAGCCCCCATTGGAGGAGACCATATTGAGCGAAGGCTCCCAGTGCTACAGTGGAGGGCCAAGCTAGCTTAACATTGAGTAGTTCCCCATTGTGTAGTTGGTAGCTCTCCAATGGTCTTCAATGCGGCCTAACTGCTCCATCTGATAATGCAGCATTTAACTCAGTGTTTGTTCTTAGATAGCCAAGGCCAATGACAGGCTGTGATCTGGAAAACAAACACGATACGCAAGGAGAAATGTAATCTGGTCAAGGTCTAGTAATCGGGTATCAAACATAATGGGGCATTTACTGGTGAGCCAGAGGAGACTATGTAATAGTTCAGGTATAAAAACACAAATATCGGAATATAGAATTTAAAAAAATCTGAAATGTGTGGTTGAACTGAAAAGTTAGATCAAAATAAATAAATCTATATATAAAGAAATGAGGATTCATGATCTGGTCCATCTCATTGGCCTTATAAGGGCACCGCTCTCGCATGAGACTGCAGAGTCTAGTAATCCTATAAACTAAGAGGAGCCCAAATAGACACTTATGTGTTTTTAAATGCTTTTGTCTTCCACATGGTGTCAATTTGCATTTTTGTGAAGGAGCTCATTTACGTATTTCAAATTTTATGGCCACCAAATAACGAAAACCGCACAGACTTCCTGGTAAGCAGTTGTACTTTTACTGCCTTTAGATTTTACCATTTACTTTTTCATTTATATAATGCTGAAATCATCAATGTGGAAATTAACACAAATAAACAACATGGTCAGACAGTTGATGGCGTGGCGGGTTATTTAAGTCTGCCATAGGCTTAGTTAAAAAGACTGCTGGCCAATAAAAACAAGCTGTTTAAATAGAATAATGGAAAACTATTGGTGAGAACCTACAACAAAGCGCGCTTAATCGTCACACAGTCTAACAGTGTCAGATTATGGGTCACATACCATGCAAAACCACTGATCAAACAGACTGATCGATATCTGGGGGAAAACAACACTTTTAGCAGGATTGCCACTTGCAAACAGGCTAAAGAAGTCATACGGGTTCAATGCAACCACACAGACAGTGATGTTAACCAAGCCAACCTCTCAACCAGTTTCCTGGTCACTTCACATAGTCTGCATTATTATATCACTGTGGTATTAAGAGATACTTTCTTTAATCCACTTCCATGAGTTAATAAAAAAAAGAAGAACATTTTTCCTCAGTCCCTTCAGCTGGCTCAATCGAATCACAGACCTAGATGTACTACAACAGTCAGCACATTCCATTCAGTAAACCAATTCCACAGTACAGAGGCAATCATCAGCTCATTTCTCTCTGTGTGGTTCTTGTGCCATAAAAAAGACATTCCATAAGCAGTGCACACTTGTTTTCCTTGTGAGAGCCAACATCCCATTTGAGGGGTTTTAAATGGGAAGAGCTAAATGCCAATTAGCATTGAAATAGCTTGGGGGAAACTAAGCAGAATCGATAGTCTATGATCAATGTGCTTTGCCTGATGTATTCTCCCTGCTGTGATGGAAGATAATTTAATTATCGGGGGAAAAACACTGTTCTGAGGGTAGACCTGTCAGCTGCTTTTTTTGTTTTTCTCTTTATTTAACTAGGCAAGTCAGTTAAGAACAAATTCTTATTTTCAATGACAGCAGGTTAACTGCCTTGTTCAGGGGCAGAATGACAGATTTGTACCTTGTCAGTTCAAGGATTCGATCTTGCAACCTTGCGGTTACAAGTCCAACACTCTAACCACTAGGTTACCAGCTTCTCTTGATTAGCTAGCCAAAACAGTGTTGTGGGATTTAAGCTGGGAGCTTTTCTGCATCTCAATCTTTCCCAGAATGTACACGTTTGATCTAAATAACATTTACTGTGTGTTTCTCTTCAATACTCCAAACTGTGAAATTAGCTCAATTCAGGAAGCAAAAGCCACTGGTCTGGTCTGAAGGGAAACATATCAGAAATTAAAATACCTTTTGTAAGAGTAGCACATACAGTGCCTTCAGAAAGTATTTACACTAGAGGTCGACCGATTATGATTTTTCAACACTGATACCGATACCTATTATTGGAGAACCAAAAAAAGCCAATACCGAATAATCGGACGATTTTTATATATATTTGTAATAATGACAATTACAACAATACTGAATGAACAATGCACCCTTTTATTTTAACTTAATATAATACATAAATAAAATGTATTTAGTCTCAAATAAATAATGAAACATGTTCAACTTGGTTTAAATAATGCAAAAACACAGTGTTGGAGAAGAAAGTAAAAGTGCAATATGTGCCAAGTAAAAAAGCTAACATTTAAGTTCCTTGCTCAGAACATGAGAACATATGAAAGCTGGTGGTTCAATATTCCCACTTCTTCAATATTCCCAGTTAAGAAGTTTTAGGTTGTAGTTATTATAGGAATTATGCCGTGTCTACTATTTCTCTCTGTACCATTTGTATTTCATATACCTTTGACTATTGGATGTTCTTATAGGCACTTTAGTATTGCCAGCCTAATCTCGGGAGTTGATAGGCTTGAAGTCATAAACAGCGCTGTGTTTCAAGCAATGTTAAGAGCTGCTCGCTTGTTTGAATGAATACTTACGAGCCTGCTGCTGCGTACAACCGCTCAGTCAGACTGCTCTATCAAATATCAAATCATAGACTTAATTATAATAAACACACAGAAATGCGAGCCTTTGGTCATTAATATGGTCAAATCCGGAAACTATCATTTAGAAAACAAAACATTTATTCTTTCAGTGAAATACGAAACCATTCTTTATTTTGTCGAACGGGTGGCAACCCTAAGTCTAAATATTGCTGTTACATTCCACAACATTCAATGTTATGTCATAATTATGAAAAATTCTAGCAAATTAATTATGGTCTTTGTTAGGAAGAAACACAGTTCGCAACGAGTCAGGCGGCCCAAACTGTTGCATATACCCTGACTCTGCGTGCACTGAACGCAAGAGAAGTGACACAATTTCCCTAGTTAATATTGCCTGCTAACATGCATTTATTTTAACTAAACATGCAGGTTTAAAAAAATATACTTCTGTGTATTGATTTTAAGAAGGCATTGATGTTTATGGTTAGGTACTGTACATTTGTGCAACAAATGTGCTTTTTTCACGAATGCGCTTTTGTTAAATCATCACCTGTTTGGCGCAGTTGAATTAGGCTGTGATTCGATGATAAATTAACAGGCACAGCATTGATTATATGCAACGCAGGACAAGCTAGTTAACCTAGTAATATCGTCAACCATGTGTAGTTAACTAGTGATTATGTGAAGATTGATTGTTTATTATAAGATATGTTTAATGCTCGCTAGCAACTTACCATGGCTCATTGCAGCCACAAGGTCCTTTTGAAGCTGCACTCGCGTAACAGGTGGTCAAGCCTGCCACGCAGTTTCCTCGTGGATTGCAATGTAATCGGCGTCCAAAAAGGCAGATTACCGATTGTTATGAAAATTTGAAATCGGACCTAATTATTCGGCCATGCCAATTAATCGGTCGACCTCTAATTCACACCCCTTGACTTTTTCCACATGTTGTTGTGTTACAGTCTGAATGGATCAACAACATTGTAGTGACTCAACAAAAGTAACCTAACTGGCAGAGTGAAAAGAATGTAAAGAATAAACCTATTACTGAGTACCACTCTCCATATTTACAAGCATAGTGGTGGCTGCATCATGTTATGGGTATGCTTGTAATCATTAAGGACTGGGGAGTTTTTCAGAATAAAAAAGAAACGTAATGGAGCTAAACAAAGGCAAAATCCTAGTGGAAAACCTTGTTCAGCTTTCCACCACACACGGTGAGATGAATTCAACATTCAGCAGGACAATAACCTAAAACACAAGGCCAAATCTACACAGGAGTTGCTTACCAAGAAGACAGTGAATGTTCCTGAGTGGGCAAGTTAGTTTTGACTTAGATCTGCTTGAAAATCTATGGAAAGACGTGAAAAGGGTTGTCTAGCAATGATCAACAACCAATTTGACAGAGCTTGAAGAATTTCAAAAGAATAATGGGCAAATATTGTACAATCCAGTCGTGCAAAGCTCTTAGAGACGTACCCAGAAAGACTCACAGCTGTAATCGCTGCCAAAGGTGATTAACATGTATTGACTCAGGGGTGTGAATACTTACAGTACCAGTCAAAAGTTTGGATACACCTACTCATTCAAGGGTTTTTCTTTATTTGTACTATTTTCTACATTGTAGAATAGGGATGCTATGTCTTTGGGGAAGAACATTGTTTGCATCCATGAGCTAGCTAGGTTTTTTTTATGACCAGCACTGCAGGTGCGCGAGACAACTTTACCAGCATCATAGCATACGTATCGATGAATCGTTGTGACATATGAAATACGAGTGATAGTGTAATCAATGTGTAATAACTACGTAAAAAATGAATGAGTGCGTTAAATTATTATGTGACGTGCAGTCATATTCAGGTCCTGATTGGTCAACAAGCTTATTTGACACGTCAAATAGTGTTATTTGACACGTCAAATAGTGTTAAATAGTATTTTTTTGACACGCAAAGACCCAAACGGCATTCCACTGAAATCCTGGTTGAGAATGATCAAATGAACAACGAAACAGCACAGCAAGTAAGTGAAAGAAAAAGGTTTTGATTATGTTTTACTGGTAATGGGGATATACGTAAATGCCAACAAAATAACTTTTTGGTCAGTGTGGTGTGTGTGTGTGTAACCTTTATTTAAACAGGTAGGCCAGTTGAGAACAAGTTCTCATTTACAACTGCGACCTGGCCAAGATAAAGCAAAGCAGTGCGACAAAAACAACAACACACAGTTACACATGGGATAAACAAACATACAGTCAATAACACAATAGAAAAATCTATGTACAGTGTGTGCAAATGTAGTAAGAATAGTGAGGTAAGGCAATAAATAGGCCATAGAGGTGAAATAATTACAATTTAGCATTAACACTGGAGTGATAGATGTGCAGATGATGATGTGCAAGTAGAGATACTGGGCTGCAAAATAGCAAAAAATAAATAACAATATGGGGATGAGGTAGTTGGGTGTGCTATTTACAGATGGGCTGTGTACAGGTGCAGTGATCGTTAAGCTGCTGTGACAGTTGATACTTAAAGTTAGAGAGGGAGATATAAGACTCCAGCTTCAGTGATTTTTGCAATTCATTCCAGTCATTGGAAGCAGAGAACTGGAAGGAAAGGCGGCCAAAGGAGCTGTTGGGGATGGGGATGACCAGTGGAATATACCTGCTGGAGCGCGTGCTATGGGTGGGTGTTGCTATGGTGACCAGTGAGCTGAGATAAGGTAGGGATTTACCTAGCAAAGACTTATAGATGACCTGGATGGCCAGCAAATGAGAGCATACAGGTCGCAGTGGTGGGTAGTATATGGGGCTTTGGTGACAAAAAGGATGGCACTGTGATAGACTACATCCAAAAGGTACGGTGGGATTCGAAATGGTCGGTGATCTGTTTGATAACTTGGCTTTCGAAGATTTTAGTTTGAGTCTAGAGTGTCTCCCCCTTTGAAGAGGGGGATGACAGCGGCAGCTTTCCAATCTTTGGGGATCTCAGACGATACGAAAGAAAGGTTGAACAGGCTAGTAATAGGGGTTGCAATAATTGCGGCGGATAATTTTAGAAAGAGAGGGTCCAGATTGTCTAGCCCAGCTGCTTTGAAGGGATCCAGATTTTGCAGCTCTTTCAGAACATCAGCTGTCTGGATTTGGCTGAAGGAGAAGCGGGGGGGACTTGGGCAAATTTCAGAGGGGGGTGCAGAGCTGTTGGCCGGGGTAGGGGTAGCCAGGTGGAAAGCATGACCAGCCGTAGAAAAATGCTTATTGAAACTATTGATTATCATAGATTTATCGGTGGTGACAGTGTTTCCTAGCCTCAGTGCAGTGGGCAGCTGGGAGGAGGTACTCTTATTCTCCATGGACTTTACAGTGTCCCAAAACTTTTGGGAATTAGTGCTGCAGGATGCAAATTTCAGTTTGAAAAAGCTAGCCTTCGCTTTCCTAACTGATTGTGTATATTGGTTCCTGACTTCCCTGAAAAGTTGCATATCACAGGGGCTATTCGATGCTAATGCAGTACACCACAGGATGTTTTTGTGTTGGTCAAGGGCAGTCAGGTCTGGAGTAAATCAAGGGCTATATCTGTTCTTAGTTCTACATTTTTTGAATGGGGCATGCTTATTTAAGATGGTGAGGAAAGCACTTTTAAAGAGCAACCAGGCATCCTCTACTGATGGGATGAGGTCAATATCCTTCCAGGATACCCGGGCCAGGTCGATTAGAAAGGCCTGCTCGCAGAAGTGTTTTAGGGAGTGTTTGACAGTGATGATGGGTGGTCGTTTGACTGCGGACCCATTATGGACGCAGGCAATGAGGAAGTGATCGCTGAGATCCTGGTTGAAGACAGCAGAGGGCAGGTTGGTCAAGATGATAGCTATGAGGGTGCCCATGGTTACGGATTTAGGGTTGTACCTGGTAGGTTCCTTGATAATTTGTGTGATATTGAGGGCGCCTAGCTTAGATTGTAGGACGGTCGGGGTGTTAAGCATATCCCAGTTTAGGTCACCTAACAGTACGAACTCTGAAGATAAATGCAGGGCAATCAATTCACATATGGTGTCCAGGGCACAGCTGGGAGCTGAGGGGGGTCTATAACAACCAGCAATGGTGAAAGACGTATTTCTGAAAGTATGGGTTTTTAAAAGTAGAAGCTCGAATTGTTTGGGCACAGACCTGGATAGTATGACATAACTTTGCAGGCTAACTCCGCCCCCTTTGGCAGTTCTATCTTGTCGGAAAATGTTGTAGCTGGGGATGGAAATTTCAGAATTTTTGGTGGCCTTCCTTAACCAGGATTCAGACAGGGCTAGGACATCAGGGTTGGCGTAGTGTGCTAAAGCAGTGAAACAAACTGAGGGAGGATGCTTCTGATGTTAACATGCATGAAACCAAGGCTTTTCCGGTTACAGAAGTCAACAAATGAGAGTGCCTGGGGCCTGGGAATAGGTGTGGTGCTGGGGGCTACAGGGCTTGGGTTAACCTCTACATCACCAGAGGAACAGAGGAGAAGTAGGTTAAGGGTACGGCTAAAGGCTACAAGAACTGGTCGTCTAGTGCATTGGGAACAGAGAATAAAAGGAGCATAGTGAACAATAGTGAAGACATCAAAACTATTAAATAACACATGGAATCATGTAGTAACTGAAAAAGTGTTAAACAAATCAAAATATATTTTATATTTGAGATTCTTCAAAGTAGCCACCCTTTGCCTTGATGACAGCTTTGCACACTCTTGGCATTCTCTCAACCAGCTTCATGAGGTGGTCACCTGGAATGCATTTCAATTAAACGGTGTGCCTTGATAAAAGTTAATTTGTGGAATTTCTTTCCTTCTTAATGCGTTTGAGCCAATCAGTGTTGTGACAAGGTAGGGGTGGTATACAGAAGATAGCCCTATTTGGTAAAAGACCAAGTCCATATTATGGCAAGAACAGCTCAAATAAGCGAAGGTCCATCATTACTTTTAAGAAATTAAGATACTTATTTGTTAACCTTTACTTAACTAGGCAAGTCAGTTAAGAACAACTTCTTATTTACAATGACAGCCTATTGGGGAACAGTGGATTAACTGCCTTGTTCAGGGGCAGAACGACAGATTTTTACCTTGTCCGCTCGAGGATTCAATCCAGCAACCTTTCGGTAACTGGCCCAACACTCTAACCACTAGGCTACCTGCCACCCCAGGACAATCAATTTGTAAAATTTCAAGAACTTTTAAAGTTTCTTCAAGTGCAGTCGTAAAAACCATCAAGCACTATGATAAAACTGGCTCACAAGAGGACCGCCACAGGAAAAGAAGACCCAGAGTTACCTCTGCTGCAGAGGATAAGTTCGTTAGTTACCAGCCTCAGAAATTGCAGCCCAAATTAATGCTTCACAGAGTTCAAGTAACAAACACATTTTAACATCAACTGTTCAGAGGAGACTGCGTGAATCAAGGGGTGCTTTGCTGGTGACACTGTCAGTGATTTATTTAGAATTCAAGGCACACTTAACCAGCAAGGCTACCACAGCATTCTGCAGTGATACACCATCCAATCTGGTTTGCGCTTAGTGGTACTATGTGCTGTATCAGATGACCTAGCCTCCACAATCACCAGACCTCAAACCAATTGTGATGGTTTGGGATGAGTTGGACCGCAGAGTGAAGGAAAAGCAGCCAACAAGTGCTCAGCATATGTGGGAACTCCTTCAAGACTGTTGGAAAAGTATTCCAGGTGAAGCTGGTTGAGAGAATGCTAAATGTTCAAAGGCAAAGGGTGGCTATTTTGAAGAATATAAAATATATATATAAAATAAAATGTCTAAAAACATGTTTTCACTTATGGGGTATTATTTGTAGAGAGAAAAGAAAACGATTTAATCCCTTTTAAATTCAGGCTGTACACATCAAAATGTGGCATAAGACAAGGAGTCTGAATACTTTCTGAAGGCACTGTAACTACGCACGATTGGTCTGGGGGGATTTCCTGGTTTACGTACTCGTATTTTCTTGATGATGGGTTATAAAAGTTTACCAGAAGTTAGATCTGATGCAGCAGAGAAGAAAAAAACAGTCATAAAAAAGGCAAAATAAAGTTGGAATAAAGTAGCAGCAATTTCACATGGGTCAGCTAACCTAGTCAAGAATCAAATCCATTCCTTTCATAATAATAGGACGTTTTCTGCCCAATGATAGCTCAAAGAATCCACTCTGAATGTATTTAAACTATGCCATTGCCAGCACAGATGCCTGAGCTAGCCTAGCAAAAAAACTAACATTTAAGTGTTTTTCAAGGAAAGAAGCCCTGCAAAGCTAGCCCCAGGTTCTCACAAAGTATGTTTCCTGATTAGCACCAGAACAACAGGGGACATACTGTTAGCATGGATAAACCCAAGCCACAGAGGGAATACGTCAGTCTGTAATTTCTATGGCTGGTTTCAGCCGGCAAGGCAGCCTTGATAAATCATGGGATTTGCTGAAAAATCCATCGCCACATCGAACTGACTCTTCCCTGTCTTTCTGGCCATGACAGTTATATCGACGAGAGTGAACAAGATATAAAACATTTCACAAGGGATTTGGAAGCGTCCCCTCCTTTTCATCACTACAGCGTGTTTACTATGAATTGTAGTTAATCAAGTTTGGGGTTGTCATGAAGGTGACATCATATTTCTACTAAACGTGGCTCGTTAATTTATCAGAGTGGGTAGGGCACCACCGGGGGGCTCGACAGAAGTTTTTGAAATTAACAAGCTCTCCGGCGTCATGAAAAAGGAGAAAGAAAATCCTCCAACATCCTCCAACAATCAGCACCCCTTCTGAAAGAAAGGCCCCATAATCAACCTTTCACATGTAGGGGGATTTTATGGGTCCAATGTCAGCCATGTTAGAAGGAGACGGAGGGGCATATATTATCCTGCAGACATTTTTGTTTACGATATCCAGATTTTGAGGATCATTTTTGGCTCTTTCTTTCAGCAGAGCCACTGTATAATGTCTTCAGATCTGAGCTTGATCAAAACCCAAGCACCCATTTCTTGCCACACTCACTAAAATGTTTAGTGGTCAGTAATGTAGGGGATTCAACAACTCAATAGCAGTGGCGTGGGTGTGATGTCTGTTCAGTATTGCTGAAGTGTTTACCATATATGGGGTTTCAATCCAAAGCATTCGGAATATTTTGCAACACGATGCCTTTAACTCAAATAGACTTAACAAAATTACATGTGAAGTCCTTTATGCAGCAAAATACCCTGCAGAAGTACCAATTTAGAAGAGCAAGACCCCCTGTAAAGGACCCTCTTTAGCTTTTATAAGAAAGGAAAGGAATTCTGGAATTTAGTTTATCCTTATACCCGAATACATTCACGGACCGACCTACTCAACACTTCACTTAAGCATATTCAAATTCACAAAGGAACTGGCATTCATTGCATTTCTGGAATACTTTCTGGTGGCATATTGTAGATGGAGTGAATAAAGCAGAGGGAGGGGACAGAGGACACAGTGGTACAAGCCCCCAGCGAGGAGGACAAAGAGACAGGCAGAGCTCTGCCTAGAAGCTGGCTCTGTGAATGAGCCAGACAAAGAGCTGAGTGGATCTGTCCATCGATCGGGGAGGGAGAGGGAGAGCCGGTCCTTTGCCCACGCACTGAGGCCCGGTCTTAGAGAGCCACTGGAGCAGGACCATGTGTGGTCCATTACCACACCCAGCACACCCTTCACTGAATGCGAGAGAGAACCAGGACCATTGATAAGGGGCGGCCGTAAGAGCATGACAGCGTGGGCTTCCTCTCCTTCAGGGGGAGACAATGGCACTGACAGGCGCTGGAGGAGGACAGAGAGAGAAGGCACAGTGTGGAGGTGGCTGGTTAGCAAACAGAACAAGCAAACTCCTACAAAACAACTGTCTCTCTGATGAGAGCACCGCAGGAATTGATGTCTCGCATTTTGTGTAACTTGTTAAGAAAGAACAAACAATGGAACCCTACCAGGTAAACACAACCACATTAAAACGTTTTTATTGTCTACGGATACATCTGAGAACGAAGGGTGTTTATTCAGTCATGTTCCATCTGGAATCATGAAACACCACCTTTATCTCTACTCAGCATAATCTGAACCAATGTTCAACGATCACACTAAAGCACTCAAGTGTCACCATGAATATTAGACCTCATCCCTTCCACATTCATCTGTCCTCATCCTGTCTTCTCCAAATGCTGAGAACATAACAGCACAGCAGGAAACAGATGGAACCATATCCTTCTCACATCAAAGGATGGAAGCGGCCATAACAGACCATGCCTCTCCAAACATACAGATGTATCTGCATTAGCTCTCTTCTCACTGTTTCCAGATCAGCCTGCCAAGACATATAACAGCCTAACAGTGCTCTTTTCAGGAAACCTTTCTTTAAGGAAATAGGGTCTGCCGTGTTCTTCCAGTGCACAGGATAAGAGGTCAAGGGAACACAGGAAAGAACAGGAGGACACTGACGTCACTCCCCTGCCCTGACCAGTCAGCCAGGTCTTACACAACAGGCTATGTGCCATCTTATCTGCTGCTTAGAGAGGATGAAGGCGGGTAGACCCCCCTCTGACACACGACCCAGGCCTGACACACAACCCCGGCCTGCGGTATGTTGCTGCATGCTGTATCTTAAAGGTTCAGAGAGGATCCTGCAACATACTTTGAAAAGTCGCTTATTACAGCCGGTGACGGATGCCTGAGTGACGACATGACGTTTGAATTCACATGGAGTACGTGTGGAGGGCTGAGAGAGGAAGTGTGAAGGGCATACAGTATTTCCTGGTCCATGCAACATGAGATTGTTCAGGAAAGGTTCAGATAAGGTTAAGGAAGTAACTCAACACTGTACCAGAAGAAGAGAAAAATCTCTCAACTGTAGGCGAGTGCATGTCCCAAGATGTGGCAGTAAATGCAGTAAATGATGTAAACGATCATTGGAAACAAAATCAAATCAAATCAAATCTTGCACATATTTAGCAGATGTTATTGCAGGTGGAGCAAAATGCTTCTGTCCTAGCTCCAACAGTACAGTAATATCTAACAATTTACATAGTAAAATGTTTTAATACTGAATCAAAATCGAGACCCTGCTCTCACTGGACCCTTTAACCAGATGTAAAATCAACAAGTCTAAGAATAGGGGTGGTGAGTTGACCATGAGAACATCTGGAAATATCCCCATTAGGATCTGTCCCCCACGACGTAAAGTGTGTGGCTTGTGTACTGAGCTGGTGAGGTAAACCAGTAAAAGTGCCTGTAGTAAAACGGTCCTACTGTGTATACACTTTGATCCCTTGTAAGAGGATAAGTTTAAAAAAGGGCCGTAAAACAGCATAGTTCAACATTATGGGTGGATGACCACCCAGATATAAAGCAT